>NW_014333737.1:283880-331824 GCF_000341935.2 Cephus cinctus | reverse complement strand
ACATTAAAAAAAAAAAAAAAAAAAAAAAAGAAGAAGAAGCAAGAAAAATAAAAGCAATACAAGAAGTTCCATTTCAGTGATATCGTATCCATTTCGCAATCTCGTCAGCTCGTACGTCAACCAGAGCGACGTATCGCGGTTCTGAAGAGTGACTGCTACGTCATCGCGGTTCTTTAGGGACGAGCGTCGTGCTACGTAATGCAAGGATACCACTAGCATCTCCACTAGGTTGGCTGGTTATTTAGGATAGAAAGAGTGAACGCCACTGGTAGAGAGTCGTATACAGGTAGCATACGTATATACCGTAAAGCCAGACATAACAAAGACCAGTGAGTTTGGGGAATAAGTGGAGCCTGCACGATGTATGTATAATCAAAGGTGCGGAAGAGGGTAAGAAAGAGAAAATGACATAAATAAGAGAGAGGGGGTCTGTGAGAAATGATTGCGCGATGATTCGAGAGAGAATGATTACTCGTAATCAGTCCAAGAACGACAAATCGAAGGCTGAACAATGTTACGTAATCTGCAGATGACGTTTAACCAGGTAGGTTATCAGTTTTACTTGCGATCCTACATGGAGTATAAGCGAGGTCAACGTAAAAGGGGGAAAGAGTGAATGAAGAGGGATCAACGGAAATCAAAGGAAGGAGAAATGTCCAAACGAACGAAAGATACACGCGCGCGTCCTGCCCACTTTTAATGAATGAGATCCTGGCTTACCTGTTATCAGAGCAAAAACGAAGGTAACTCCTAGCCACAGGTGGCGATTCATTCCGATCCTTGGTAATCTTCCGATCTTAAATACCCAATGACAGTTCCACCACAGTCAATCACCTTCCACTCGCGTAAGATTCCACGTGATGGTCGATTGGATTTAAAAAAAGTATCACTTCTCAGGCACGAGATAAAAAGCAGTCATTCGCACCTCTCAACCGGTGTAACGATGTATCGAACAAAGAATCAACGAGACACTGTTAAAGGTTCGTCGAATAAAACGTCATGATTGGTCGACACCATAAAAAAATGAAGATTATTCCCGTGGGCGAGTATTCGCACTGTAATCTTAAGGTCCGATCTTTTGCTCGTCTCTCCCAAAGAAGTCAACGTCTTCCGAAGCTCCGTGGCGAGCAGGAGCAGCGTGACCGTCCGAACGTTGCCAGGCGACTGTCAAGTTCCCTCGTTGGTGTCTCCTTCCCGGCGTACAAGATAATCACGGGAAGCGCAAAGCGCTGATTCAAATGTTCCCCCGAAGATCCTTCAGCAGGGTGTATGGAGATCGGTACGACGAGCGGTGCGTAAACACGATTGGATTGTTCCACGTGGATTTTGACCGTTAATCCTCCGAGGATTAGACGGAAGATATTGATCACGGCGAGCCGAGCGGCATGGATGAAGGGATTTTAAGCACTGTTGACAGGGTAATTGCACGTATATCTGCACTGGATTGCGACAGGCGAGACTGAGCGTCGCCGCGCGAAGCTGTGCTGTCGTGGCTCGCGCATGCGCCACCCTCTCGATGCTCCCCCACCCCGGGGGATCCCCTACTGCGTCCACTTCGCCCCGAGCCACCTCTGGCCCTGAGGTCGACTTGCTCCTCACGCATCATCCAGGCCGCACGATCTTATTCTACACCTCCGCCAAGAGCCGGTACTGGATTCAATTTACTACGAAAACTTTTTCTTGAATAAGGTTTGTTACGTATCATCATTCATCCGCATTAGAGCCATTGTCGAGGGGAGACTAGCCGCGGTCGCGGAGGCGTTTCCGTTTCTCTTTCTTCGAGTGCGTCCTTCCTCTTTGGATTCTGAATCTCGAAGGAAATATTGCGAGATTTTCTCTCTCTCTCTCTCTCTCTCTCTCTCTCTCTCTCTCTCTCTCTCCGTCTCCGTATCGCTTCTTCTCTTCCTCTTCGTTATTTACGTCGCTCCCTGGCGTCGGCGTTGTCGTCGATCTTGGCGTCTCTACCTATTCCGCGCTGCTTCCTGTTCAAATTGAGCCATTCAGTCGCTCCTGCGATTGGCCAGAAGCTGAGTCTTCGTAAAATCGACGTTACTTGATATTCCTCCCAATGTCCCTACGATCTTATGGTATTCTGGATGCACTGGTCAGTGATCGCTTTATGGCATCGTACAACCGACTTTATCCTTCTTCATCACCCACCTCGGCCAATCCTTACGGAAGGAAGTACCAGCGAGGATCTCCCTGAAATATCGCAGAGACATCATTCCTTACTACCACGTCGTTTATTCGTATCGCCGTCCGACATATTCTCTTGGTGTATAAAACTTAAACTAGAACTGTCGACCCTGCTGGCGCAAAGTGGTACCGAATCTTCGCCAGACGGCAGGAAGGACTGGGAAGCTGTAAGATGGTGCTTTAATAGGATAGGTCGAGCCATGAGAACGGATACGGTGAGAACTGAGAGAAAGAGACAACTAGGGTCTAGGTAGATAGGGAATGAGGCGAGCGGAGGGGGAAGGGGTGGGAGGAGGGCTAGGAGGTAACTCAGCAGAGAAGAAACGAGGAAAAGCAGAGTAAGGCAGCAATAGGGAGGAAAGGAAAAGAAGAAAAAAGAAAAAGAGAATAAAGTAAAGAGACTGGACGGTTTTTGGTCCAGCGCTCTTCCTCCCTCGTCTTCGGAACCGGAAGTACGCCGTGCGAGGAAGGGACCGGCTGAATTATCACGTGGACCTATTTCTTGTTTCTATACTCGTTCTTTGGCCGCAGTACACCTATCCCCATTCGGTGTCCCGAGCGGCCTCAGGAAAATATATGCGCATGGAGATGCCATTGTGATATGTTGTGAAAATGACGATATACATACATCGGACGTAATGGGGTTGAAAAAAAAAGGGGAGGACGTTTTCCAAGGAATAATACAGACGCTTAAAGTTTTTAGACATTTCGGCGCTGCACTTTCTTCGCGGTCTCTAACTATATTTACTTGTGTTTTCCTAATGGGGTGCTGCCGCGGATGAAAATATAGATACTTCCTAGCGGCGGAGGGCTCTTGGAAATACCGACGAGACGTCCTTTGTTACCGCCCTGTTATTTATGCGAATGCGTATGTATTTTGCTGTTTTCCTCTGCCAAAAAGAAGCGCCCTGATGTTCTACGATATACGTAATCCTTAGATCTGTTTTATATATACGTATCATATGAGATATATATATATATATATATATCCATGAGATTTTACGAACGCCAATCGTCTTACCGAGAACTTTCTTGTAAAATCGTAAACCAACGTCGTTTAATAGAAAAATAATCTTAGCCCTTGGATGGGCACCGAGTGTAAACATGATGAAATACTGGGTGGAACGAGACTTGAGGATCTCTCACACTTTTCCAAAGCACGTGCCTCCCCGTAGTGTCATCATACAAATTTTATACGTATCATAAGCACGATACACAGAGTAAAAGAAAATGTGCTCGGAGGATACATTTTTTTGTCCCTCCAACCCTGTATAATTTATCGTGTAGCCTATTCTGAAAATTGTTTCGTGAACCCTATAAAACGCACACAGGATCGTACATTAGATCGTCACCCTACGAAAAAGTAAGTGGGCAGCCATCCTGAAGGAAAGAATACAAATTTTATAAAAAGTCTCATCCGACCGACAGTCGCGAGATATATGAAATCGATAGATTGCTTAAGTATACGTATTGCAAATAAAAAAAAAAAAGATTAAGATATCAAGGAGCCTCGGGTTATAGAAATTTGAAAATAACGTATATTTAATACACCATTGCATACGTGTCGTTTGTCCTGTTAAAAGTGCGACGTTTACATCCGCCCCCTGTATCTGTAACCTACGTGAAATTTTCGCGGTACGATAAAAGCGTCACGCTTTATCAGGGTTACTCGGTATGAAAATGTGGTCGAATCCGGGGGCGGGCCGGCGCGTGCAATAAAGTGTCTCCTGTCCAAAATGACAGTGGGACAAGTCAAAATATATACACCTCTTTCCTTCGTTCGTCGCGGCTGTCGTTCTCAGTGATTAATCGTGTAAGGGACATTCCTGGCACAACGAGCTGCGCCCAGTTCTCATCTATATAGAGACGAAAAAACCGCTTGAAATGATCGTCGTCCCCTCTTTTGCCAGGTTATATGGCGACACAGCCCGACTACATACGTCCGGACTTTTAATGTTTCCTTTTGACAAGTATAACGTAGTAGAAAACATACATGGGTACATGCGATGCGCGCGTCTATATCGCACATAGGTATATGCATGCCTGGTTACCCAGGTACACGAGTAAACAGGAAAAATGTCAACGTAACAGAAATCTTTCCGCGTCGTTGAGAATAGAGATTTTCGCGTGTGTGCTTCAATTTGCGTCAAAGGTGAATCGAGGTCGTGAGGGGGGAGAGAGAGAGAGAAAGGAATCGAATGGACCGCCGATTTCAACGTCAATGCTAAAAAGAGTCCGATTCGAATTTTCAACCGCATTGTCAACCGGGAACCAGTCCGAATGAGGTTCAATCGCCGTACTGCTACAACCGTATAGTATACCTGCTCGGGGGGTCAATAGCGAATCCCGAAGGACTATGAGGACCCAGGGACGACGACATCGACGCCGATGAATACGACGACGGTGATATAACCTGTGCTCCTTTAAATTCCCTTTACTGCCATCCACTGTCGTCCGAGATTAATGAGTAGCTCAGGACTACTGAACTCTCTTGGTATTTTACGAGAACATAGCCTGCTCTTAAGGATTCTCGACGTACGATAAATAAACCTGAGGAATCGTGGCCTTCGGCTGCTCCGATTAACGTGATATCCTACGCGATCCACCCTTTATTTCTTAATTTTAAACCGGTTTAATTTTACTCAGAGAAACTCGGAACTTCCTTTAACATCCACTTTCGCTGTACTGGGTACCTTGCGTAACTTTAATGCAAGCTCGCTCTCTTTCGTGCTTTCAGCATTTATACAGCTATGATAAATTATATGAATGTGGTATACATAGGGTGATACATAAATATCACACTAGTAATCTCACATTAAAAATACAGTTGTAAATGACTTAATATTCTAGACAGGATGGTACCTAGCGACACGTTAACTGAAGGGTTCATTCTGTGAGCTTAAGGGATGGTCTTGGTGCTTACGACAGGAATTAATGTCAAAACGGGACGCGTTTAATAAGTTCCTAGGTCGTTTGTACGTAGTCGGTAATCTCGTTGCTGTCGTATAATGTCACCATCTTTTTTGTCTCTTCCTTTTGAAGACCATGAAATTCGAGAAAAAATCCATCCCACAGGGATATAGCGGGTCTCGTATCTCTGGAAAGGTATGTGAAATCGTTAAAAAAAAAAAACGAAATCCTTAGGTGGATGAAAAAGCAGAAGGGAAAATGTACATACATATAGTATACTCCTAAGGAACGTATACGGAGACTGTAGTACGTCAGATCGAGAATAAAGTATCCACTAGATATCGGGCCATATATTTTGTGCATGCTTCTACATCCCCTTGAAGAAACAAAAAGAAAATTATTTATGTCTCTCACGGTATAAATTCACGCACATTTTGTAGTTTGTATATTTCATTCAGCAAGAAGAATACGCGATGGCCCGTGAGTTTCTTTTTTCTTCTTACCACGAAACACAAAAAGTATTCCGCGGAGTCGCTTACGCCTTTGACATCGCGGAAGTGGAAGGCGCCGTACGCCCGAGTGCCTCCTCGCAGTTATCGAGACTGAAGTAAGAAAAGAATAACGAGATGATATAAGTTTAGCCCGTTTCTCTGACGTAAGACAGAGGATCCACGACGAAGATGTAATTAGTATCCGTATGGGACTTCGTGGCGGTTGGACAAATTTTCAGCAAGTACCGCGACGACGAAGAATGCCTGGATGTCGTCCACGTTGATCGTTTTATTTCGAAAGCATTTTTTGCTCGCTGACGGATACTCTAATTCACTACGTAGAAATGTGGTTTTTCATTCTCGACGAGGAAAATAGAATGTCAGATTTTTTTCAAAGCAAGAATGACCTTTTACACGACGTATAGCGCAATCGACTTCCATTTCGACCGAACGTTCTCGCTTGGCAATTGATAACAAATGGGAAAACGTAGCAAGGATTTCTCTCTGTATTTTCATTATCCTCGCAGAAGCTGACAGATCGATGCGAACGATATCGAGGCGTAAGAGACGCTTTGAGAATACCTACTGCCTACGCGTGGCAGGACTAGCGAGATTCGATCGTCCGAGCTCCCACGGCTCCAGGAGCCACGGCTGGCAGCAGTGTCCCCACAAGTATCTCCCTCTCTCTCTCTCACTCGCCATTTCCTTTCCCCTCCTCACTGTTCTCCATTTCCTTCGTTTCGGTTTCGCTTCCTTCTTCTCTGCGCATTCGCCGAAGGTCCGGTGAGAATTAATGGACAGTTATCGCACCGAGAAATCTGAAATATCGCCGGGATGCCTCTCGAAGTCTTTTCCGTTTTCGCAAAATCGTACGGAGTTATTTTCCCTGTTTCCACTCTGTTCTTACTTTTCTTCTGTTTATTTTTTCCCTTCGCTCCCCCTATCCGCCCTTCTTCAACCCCACTGTCAGTTTCAGGAAGCAAGTATCACCTATCTTCCACTTTCCTTCTCAATCTGTACGTATATCGTGCACTGTATTCCGTATTTCGTAAATTTGACGACGGTGCTCCAATGAGTCCCCGTGATTGTGAAAACGACTGACAAGCCATATAAAGTCACGTTCCCCGGACTTTGTCTCTACGATATACTCGACTTCGAAAATTAAATACCTCGCTTCACCAGCGTTAGATACAGGATGGATTACATTGTCCTTTTGTTTGTGAAAAATGTCGAGTGCAGCCGCTTCCCATTCTGTTTTGTTCAACCTCCCGGGAGCAAGTCCCCCAACCCCTTTATTTATCTGCTCAACAGTGCAGACGTAAAGGCGCCGTGCACAACTGACGGCGGAGCCACCATGGCAATCATCGCCGGGATTCGCTATTACGTTAACTCCCATTCATGGACAATTTTTACCGAAACGATCTCGCCCGTTGCACACGCCGTTTGTCCCGGTGACGGGACACCGAGCGATTCCGATTTTTCCAAGCGTACCGTAAAGGAATCCCGACACCCACTATCGGGCCTTATACCAACCGCAAACTTCATTTTGCCAAAGGAGCAAAGCAGATCGATGCGTCGCTGAATATATTGCACGTGGCATCATCGTGACGTAGAATGGGGAGGTAAGATCGTCGATACGCAACCATGCGGAACGAGAATGTCTTTAATGGCATCGATATGGCCGAGAAATCGAAAATTTATATGTAACACAGCTCCGTGGAATTAGGTCGTGGCATCCTCGAAATGCCTTTAAGAATTTCGCAGCAGCCTCCTCCACCCACGTCCCGCTGTTTGGAGGATAGATTTGGATTCGAGAGGATTCACATTGTGTTCCTTGAATTGATCCAAATACCGCTCGTGGTATAAATTCGTGTACCATACTTTACTAGGAAATTAGGTAGGTCGGATAGAGATGTAGTGTTTACTTATGTAATCCCCAGTGGAGGCTGCATCCATTTGGACCACCGTACTCGATTCGTATATACGGATACCTGATATTTGTCGAGGGTTCAATAATAATAATAAATTAAGAAACAGTAAACGTGCCTCTGGACCATATTACGTTAGGACATTCAAAGTGAACGTGGAGGACGAATCTCATGTGGGTTATGGGAACACGTAATCACGTAAATAGGGTTTAGCTATGGATATTTGAAACTTGGACCTAATGTGACTCAGTCGGCTGGGTTCTCATACCCGTGGACCACTTTTCCAGTCCCCTATGGTCAAATATCAAAAGTACCGACAGCTTTGGATATCCTTCCTATGAGTTTCTCAATTTCACCATGAAATATCGAATATATGTTTTGAGCATACATAAAGTCCTTGTTTCTCTCTCTAATCTCATATTTCCTCGAATCCTCCTCTCTCGTCTTATACGTGTCTTTTCGGCCGGAGAGTCAATAAAGTATTTCCTCGACCACAAAGACGAAATGACATGTCCTAGCGATTTCGCTACTCATATTCAACATTCAAAAAGTCCTACGTACTCGACTATAGCTTGGTAAAATGGCACAGGATGTCCTTGCGGAAACGGGCGAATCGATTATCAACTCTAAAACTATAGTATACCATGTGAAGTGTATAGTAAAGATTTTCTAAGTTTTAAACTTTCGCAACAATTTTAAAGAGGTACCATATCCCCCTCCTTCACTCCACTGACTTTCCTCGATACACCCACAGTGCACTTTCAGGTAGGTACCTGCTATCTATATACCGACGCTTTACTTCCAGAAGAAATTCTGCCTCTGGTGAAGATTCTCACTCTCTCAATTTCTCCTTTACTTTTTCTTTTGCGTAGGAAAAACAATGTGTACGGTTAGTTACCCAACGTGACATTTTTTTAAGCAAAAGTTATCGTTCGGAATTGTATTTAATGGATATTTCGAATGAATCTCGGACTACGTATCTTTGGGTAAATAACGTTATTTGAATGTTAACCTCGAATCGTCACTTTGGAAATTGTGCAATCACGATGACCGTGACCTATCTCACATTATACATGTATATGTATGTTCTATAATAGTACTAGAAACTTTGATAAGCTACTCATCTGTTAAAGTACCGCATTACGATTCAATGTACGATAATTTTATTGGCGGAATTTGATAAAGTCTTTGCCAAGGACGAGAACACTTTCTTGGTTAGCATAATTATGTTTGGCTGTGAATATTTCAACGACGAATGCCGGAATTCCTCTTAACGTTTGCAATAGCACTTGGCGCAGGCACTCGAGTGATTTTCTTTATAAAGAATAAAAATTCAATAGAGCGGTTAAACAGGGGCGCGAAAAAGAATGATATATAAAGAGCGCGCGCATTTACAGCAGAAGCAACAGCGGCCGCCGTCGTCCCTCGAGCGACGAATAAAAATGTACGCGGAGTTACGTTGAATGCTTAACAGATATTTCAATGCAAAAGTAATATTCCTATCTGCAATTTTTTTCACGATCCCCAACAATACCTTGAGTCACTCTTCTACCGTGCAATTACGAATACAAACCCCGAAACTCGTTCTACGTATCTCCATACTGGTACGGCCGGCTGTGTAGCACTGGAGCCTGAACGCGGCTATACGAATACCCGTATACGAAAAGTAGAATATTTCCTGGGGAATTTTTAAAAAAATAAATAAATTATTAGAACCCTTACGTATTTATGGATTTTGCGTATACACCTTGTAGAAATTTATACAAAGTGTATCTTTAAAGTAAATGGGAATCCGATAAAAGGGGAAAAATTGGCACAGTCTGACTACTGACCAAGCGATAACGTTATAAGGTTTCTTATTTTCTGCACTCGCTGACACCTTGACACATGACGTGTTTACTTTCGGTCAGAAAAGTTTGAAAGTTTTTCCATTTATTATACTGCAACCCTCGTTATAACTTCTGGGTCGAAAATCTTTTTTCGACTTCTGGACGAAAATATTTAAGTGAAAGTAAAGTTTTCATTGGCTTGCAGCGAGGGCAGCAAGGGGCCGGGGGGAGAGGTCGTTTAAGTGATGAGAGAGGGAGGGACGTCAAAAAAGGTGTCGCGTTCGTAAAAAGTAAATAAACGAATTCGAAAAAGTCATTAGTCGGTAATTAAATGTAGGTATACTCCGATCCAAAAGGGACGTCGTTTAACGCCCTTGCTTTTTTATATTCCGGCGATTCATATTCCCCCGGAGCGTCGCGAATTTCGAAAAGTACTTTGCGAGTCCGGTCTCGGGGCTAGAAAGTGGTAAAGAGAGGCGGGAATAACTTTTCTTGGCATTTACGGTTTATGAAAAAAGATATATTGTCCGCAGGAAGAGAAATTAAGTTTCAGCCCGGAGCTAATTAGCATTAAGTAAAACTCGCCTGGAAAACGTGTTCCAGGGTGAACCTTATTAGCGCACCAAAAGTACCACGATGTGTTTCCTTAATATGGAGAAATGCTAAGTTTTCATAATTCTCCAAGAACCCATGAGACAATACAGTAAATTGTATCAAAAATAAAGTCAGACACCCACATACGTAAAACTTTTAAATAAAAAAAGTCATAGTCACCCATTTTCAGAATACCCTCACAAAATTCCCAGCGTACAATGCAATTCGGAAAAAATACCTGTGCAATCAAAAAAAAAAAAAAAATCAAAAATCAAAATTGCATAAATTTCCACAGCAACCGAATATCGAACGAACAGTGCATTAACTGTAAAAGAAAATGTGACCGCGAGCACGAGAGGTAGATATTGAATCCCAAGAGTCACGTAAGAGCAGCCTTTATATTATATTCGATTGAATCGCTACTTGAACCCTGGCTAGGCAGTGAAAAGCCCAAAAAGGAGTCCAGAGTAAAAAAGACGAGGAACGAGTGTATGACGTACAGCAATGTGGGGTAGCCGGGACGGGGCGGTCTAAGGGTGAGACTCACGTGGTGCTCTCTGCGGGTGTACTCCCCGAAAGTGTTAAAGTCTTGACGCTGCGAGGGGGATGACAGAAAGTTTCAAGGAGTGCGGTAACTGTAAAAAGATCGCTAAAATATTACTCGCACCGCAGAAAAAGCTGGTTCGCACAACTTTCTACTTTCAAGTTGTACCACCAGTCTACCACCAGGAGGCCATCCCGTGGCTCGTGCCGATCCGACGCCGAGTGGATTCTCCTCGACTGTGAGAACCTATGTCTTACGTCCGCCGTTGTTATTTCAGGCGTCGTCTCACTCGTCCTCCAAGAGGCTACTTGTATGCTTGCACGATTGTCTAACGTCAGAGATACATCTAAGATATACTTTAGAAAAATCGCTCGACACACGCTACGTCACGTGGCCGCCAAGGATGCTCATCCTCCAAGACTAATACTGTCACTTGCAACACGTCCCAGAGTCACGGCTTGTTAGGACGAGGGACGGAACGAGGATCCAGTGATAAAATTGGATCACGAGCGGCGTCGGGACGCCCTATCGACAGACCAACTAGCCACGTATAAGTCTGACATGGTCCAGCCGTCCAAGTATCCAATACATGGGTGGTTATAATGAGATTTGAAAAATTAGCCTTTTTTTCATCCTACCCGGTATACAGAATCCCCGTACCTTAAGAATGAGAAAGAGTCAGCGCGCGTTAACTTCTGGATTTACGTGGCGTCGCAGCCTATAAGACGTTACCACTTAGTAAGAAAAAGTTAACGCAATGATACGGAAGATTAAGCCGCCGATTGACCAGCTGAGAGTGATTGATACCGGCTTTATCTGTTATTGACTCGAAGCGAATCGATCCTCCTCCTGCGGGAGAAACGCGTTTCCGCTTCCCAGCGACAAATGGTCTTCCGATGAGGCGAAACAGGCGTCCTGGATACAGTAGAGTGTATCGCAGCGATGCGCTCTCTCGAGAGATTCTACCTCGAGTGATAATTTTTTTCATCCCCTCCTCCTCATCCCTTACCAGCTTCCCTGTGCCGCCATTTTGTATGCTAACACCCTCGAGCATTGCACAAGCGACACCGTACCTCCGCAACCTGTTTGTTATGTTAGACGAGGCAATTTGTTGCTTCCGTTCTCCCTCTGTGTCGCCTCTGGCGGGACCCAACGAAAGCTGTATGAACTCTAATACGTACTCTACACAATACAAGATCCAACTATCCTCTCGTTAAATCAGGGCTATCTTAACTTTTTTTTTCTTCTTACAAACTTTTACGCCACATTTTACTACGTCGTCAAAACTATCCAGAGAATCCCCTTTAATATAGATAGTCGCATCAGGTACCCTAATTTTCTCCGACAAATTGCTCTAAGGGGGAACAGTTTGAAGATCCCTTTATTACTATGAATTCTCAATGGAACGTACTATATCTAGTAATATCTGTAGACAAGTCAACTTAGTATACCATGGTACGTCTTGGGATTCCTATGGTAATTATACGCGGATTGAAACCGTGGCGCCAACTAGAATTTCTCTATATATGCGACAAGCATTTGCAGAAATTCAACTCACGTTAATGTCTGATACACTTTCACACTAGTTTATCAACTATGTACACGATGTATAAGCTCTGCGATGTGCGACATAAACCGCAGGGCTATATGCAGATTTACACGTATATCGTGATTCGACTGAATATCTTCAGCACGATATACAGTCGAAAGACCTGTAAATAATCCCTTTTGCATTGTCATACAGTAGCTTAGCCAGAGAATAAACCTGGGTCAACGGGAACTTCTAGTTTTACCCTGGAAAGTTATTAATCGTTGAGGCGCCATTCTACAAACAAAGATTACCTGCATTATCCGCTCATCGGCTTAATGTCCATTGCAATTTCTGCCTGGAAGCTTTTGCACGTTACGGTGAATTAAAAAAAAAGTTAATTAAACCAGACTAACTGTCGAACATAACCCATAACTTCCAACCACTCTCTCTCAAATATATATGTGTATGTATATATGCAGATATATATTTTATAATGATAAATGAAATTGGCAAAGCTTTCACCTATATTTTTATAATGCGATTATTTTGCAGTTGAAAGGCGGTACACTTGGAAAACGATGACGATGAACTTATTGAAATCTGGATCATCTTGACGTATAGCATAGTGTATATATATATATGTATATCACAATATATCGGTCGTTTCGCGAAATTGCTCGTGAAAAGTGACGTGACGGACGAAGGGGAGTCCCCAGTGGATATCCCTGGTACCAACAGAATCCCTTGCTCTTACGAAAGTACCGTAGGCGTTCCAAGTCGGTCCGCGAACACTCAAATAATTTAATATCAAGTGTCCTATTGAAGCCAAAGTCACGTTTTTTGCACTCTCCCAGTTGGCTCGCTATTCTCCCTTCCTTTCTTCTCTTTTTTTTACACCGTTAAATCCTTTTGCGCAAAGTCAATAAAAAGGACGACGAATTGAAAAAGGACTTTGGTATTGTTTACTCATCTTGTTAAAATTAAAGGATCCATCACAAAGTGCGTTTTGCGCTCAGTACCTTTACTTTGAATTGAGATATGCCAAATATCCAGATATAATGATGTTCGATCGAGGTTATTTATAATCGGTAGTTAATGTGATTTTCTTATCTGCACTGAGACCAGCTACGTCGTAGAACTAATTAAAGAAAAATGTAAAGGTATCGTATAATCGCAAGGCTACTCGATAAAGCTTTGAGAGGTTTGAATGAAATATTTTATATCTATATCTATATATTCATATCACGGATAAGTCAGAGAGCAATGTAGCTGTCACGTTGAAGAATTAACGTCGGCAAAGGTACTGTCGGATGGCAGGTGGGATAACCAAGAAAGTTGATAAAAAAAACGAGGTGACGTTTCTCCAGGATGATAAAATATTTCGATCAACCTTACCTGTACAACGTAAAATCACGGAGTATATATACATATATATATCTATATCTAATAATATAACGTCGTAGTCCCTTTCGTCCGTCATCCGTTTTCCTTATATATTTTTTTACTTTGGCTACCATGGGGCACAGTGGGAACCAACCCCTCCCCCCCGACGTCCCAAACCATGCCGACTCTCGTTTATTTTGACCGGGCGTTTGAGTTTGCGAAAAAAATTTGCAAGAATCCCCTTTCCGGAGACATCAATTACCGTCGCCCCTGTAACGAATTGAAGCCTCCTTCCTTCGACCATCCCCAACTCGCCACAGGGGTTGACAGAAAGAACCATCGGGGTCTTAGTAGGGTGGAAAAGCGAAGTTCTACGTAGCAAACCGAGTATCTATATATATTTGTTCGCTAAATATTTAGAGTATTTATTTTCTTCGTTTTGTTTGGCAGACGAGAAAGACCAAAAAAAAAAGTGCAACATTAATGCCGAACCGGTTGGTCTTCGCGAGAGGAAATTTGGTAGACAGCACCTGCGCATGCGCAGGAGCGTCTCTCTTCGAACAGTGAATCCTCGGTGTGTTTGCTTCCTAAATATTTAGGCTACTATATTTACCTCTCTTTCCGCAAAAAAAAATGTCCGAATCCCTCAGCATCGAAAAGGGAGAGACCTCGAGCTTATCATCGTTCTACTGATATTACTGGGAAAATATATCAATGTGAAATGTCAAGTAGTTCCGTTCGCTTGGCAATAATATCCGTACCCTATATGCGCGCCATCTTCACACAGGAGCACTCAGTTATATTTCCAAAGTTCCAATGGACCAAGATCAGCGGAAGAGACTCGAGTGCGTGGATAGAACTTTATAGTTACTCTTACCGTGACAGTGACAAGTAGAATAAACAGTCTGACTTGTAAAAAAATTTTTTAATTTTCTAGATTTTACAAAAAAAATTTCCCTGGACCAGTCAAGCGTATCTTTGGTGACTGATACGAGCAGATCTGTCAAGTCATGAGGATTTATCAGTGCGAACAATTGAGAAAAAAAAGAGATGAAAAAAGGCGATTAGAACACAAATGTTCGACGATTACAGGAGCCCTTTGATACAAAAGCATGACTTTTTGCGATCATTCGGTCCCATTAATTACAGCCGTGGCTATTTATTCAGCATTTGCAATTAATTAACGCATTTATCTCTCTTCGTTTGTTCGCGCCTGATACGCGTGTGCATTCATTTAGGGGCGAATGTTGTCGACACGAAACTAAATTTTACGGCTCATTTCCCAGTAATCGCTGCATCGGTTTACTCCTGTCGCAAAATTTAACCACACGTCAATCCTAATCCCAACCATCAATGCTCCTGCACTGCCATTGGCCGTTCATTGCTTTTCCCGCTGCACCTTTACCTGCATCCAGCTACCCACGAAAGTGCACGCACGTTGTCTACCCACCAAAAAAAAAAGATATACCGAGTGTCTCAAAGATACATAACCACGTGTGATAAAAAAATTCGCAACATAATTTGACGTCCTACCAAAACAATTTAGACAAATATAAATTTTCGTAATGGGAATAAAATAGCGAGCTCGTTTCTTGGCAGAAGCAGCGTGAATAATGGGACCGGCGAATTCTTAAAGCTCCTCACGTAATGAGAGTATCCGGAGGTATAGGAAAGGGCTGGGTTTGTAGGTGAGAACGCTGGGCTCCGGAGAGGGTGTTGGGAGGAGGGTGGTAGCATCCCGAGCTACGAAATTCATTAACGAACTCTCTTCCTCCCTCCTGTGTATTTTCATCGGTCCTCTGCGAACCTCGGCAAGCGGCTGTAATAGTGTTTTTATAGGCTTACTTATTTCTCACGCTAAGTGGATGCAAGGATCGACGGTACTGATTACTACTCGGTGCTACCTATAGGAGGTGGTTTCCCAGGAAGGGCGATACCTGCTGGTAACGAGCTTTTCAAAGTGCTTAGAATCGCGCGAAATAATACAGCAACATTCGCCGTCTTTGGCAAGTCTCGTTTGCTTAGTGAAAATTGGCAAAAGTCGAAGATCGTTAAACGCTTCGACATTAGTGCTCACACTTAGTCCCACTTTATTCATCTTGTTTTCATACGTCTTGTTTTTCTTATATCTTATTTGTACTTCTCCTTCGTCCATACAGTCGATAAAGCTGCATACACAGTATGCCCGTACGTATACGTCACTCCTTCCCCATAAGATTTTTATCAGACACTTAATAATCGCCATTGGATCAAATATTTGTTCTGACCCTTTTTGGCACGTCCTGTTCACATCTGGTGATATTCCATATTTATCTAGAGAGTACAGTCCCTGTAGCAAATTTTCTCTTTCCATCTTCGATTTATCGAGGATGCCAACGGATGTCGAAAAACCCTCTGCAAAAAATGTTTTAACGGTGTATCGTTATGAGGAAATATATATATATAGAGTATACGGTAACTAAGTAAGATGATGAGAGCTTAATAACTTCAGGGAATAGAAAACACAATTTTCCTAGAGCAGTAGGATTAAGGTCTACGCATGAACCCGATCAGTGTGTTTGATTAAATTTCAATACGAATTATGATCAGGGTTAGGGTATTCTTACTCACGTATAAAATCTAACTACGTAGCCCGGAAGGTTGCTCCCCTTTTCACTCTCTCTCTCTTCTTCTTTGGTAGCAAATAAATTCCTACTCACCCTCGGAGCCACCTCAAAAAGAGCGAACTCGAGCATTGTCGACCCGTTACGAATAAGAATCTAATTACCTAACAAAATCGATCGGGACATTCGGCGTTCCCCTTGGAACCCATAAACTCGGGCGTTCTTCTATTCTACCTCGGCTCTCTCTATCCTGGACCATTCTCTTTGCCGTCCTCACTGTCTCCCTCTCTTCCTTTTTCCATCCTTCTCTACGTCCTTCTCCTCCACGATCTTCCACCTCTCTCTCCGTCGACTCTCTGGCCACTTGCGTCTTTATCGCTCGCCACTAACCTACGCATCCCCCTTTCACTCAGGAGCGTAATGCCCGACAGGGATACCCTTTAGTGGTACGGTCTACCAACCTGCCAGGGTACGAAGATCGAAGAACAACCCCTGGTGTTTCGATGATCGGGTAACTCCGTAACTCGGGAATTAAATTTTCGGCAAGCGTCGTCCAGTGCACCAGGACTATGGGGTAAATTTTTAAAAACTCTTTGACGTAAGTTAATTACCACCTGTCCGGTCGTACAACACATTGTAAATCGTGTCTAACACATTGGATTGACTTAGGCGGAAAAAGTATCAATAATATTGAAAGTACCGTAGGGGCTCTGTATAGGTATATTTGACCAGTGTGAAAAATGTCTCAGATCGAAAGTTATAGGGTGAACTTTGACCGCTCGAGCGAGGAGACTTCAGGCCGACGCGAATTCTTAAAGCCTCTCACGACACCCTGTACATGATCCCGTAATGAAGAAATCTAGAATATAGGACTAGAAGTTTCCAGCTTTCCAGCCACGTAGAGCCGGCGGCTCTCTTGCATGCGTGAACTCATCTCGTTCTCTCTTGCTTTCGTTCTCTCTCTCTCTCTCTCTTTCTTTCTGTCTCTTATTATCTCATTCCGTCTCCTTCGTTCCTATCTCGTTTCAGCATTCCCTCTCGGTCAGAACGGACGAGCCATGTTCAAGCTCAGGAGTCTAGCAGCGGCTACGTCTCTTACCCTAGGTTCATCTCTTGCTTCCTTTTCTTCCCTCTCCTTCTCTCTCTCTCTCTCTCTCTCTCTCTCTCTCCTACGAACACGCTCGAATCTCCACCTTCCCTTGTGAATCCTCCTAACCTTCCTCAGACTTCACGCCCCTCGCCTACAAGCCCTCCCTCTGCCATCCCTCCCAGTCATTCCTTTCCGTTTCACAACCCTCTCACACACTCTTCGCACGAAGCATCTCCAGCGGTGCTGTTTTAGAGTCAGCACGGCACCCAGCCTCAACAACCTGACTATATGTGTGGAAGATTACCTTATTTGTTACGTCCTGCTAACAAACCACCAACACCAGAGGAAAAGATACCCCCGGGTACGTCACGACGACGCCAGTCCCCACCGGACGTGAATTTCGTTTCAATAAAATACCACGTACTCTAATTCTCCGTATGCTCCTTTCCGAGAGTCTTCATCTCCCCTATATCCGTTTAGTGCGCCTCGGACTGGCTTGCGCCATTGCGACAGGGGAACAAGATACACCGAGTGGGAGAATTCTTTTGATATATTCTTTTTCCACATTATAGGCGAGTCTCTTTTCCACTGAATTCCTTCTAAGATTATTTTTACATAACAGACAAGTCACGTGTCCACTTTCAGGATATGAAATTCTTCTCGCTGATCATTCAGGTGCGGCTGGGTCAAAGCACCGAATGTATCCTACAATTTCATTTGGACGTCCTTCGCCACTGCCATAAGAGCACGAGAAAGAATTTTCCCGAGTAAAAGTAAAATTTTAATAATCTCCTCGATGTCAAATCTACTTCGAGTACTTACAACATTCAGCCGCACGCTGCCATAGGGGTCTACACCATTTCAATCTCCTTCCATTGCACCGGGTCTGTGGACATTAAAATAACTAAAAGGTGTACCGTTAACTGTGCGCAACGCTTAATCACGTTAATGGACAAAAAGCCTTATCGCGGGCCCATGCAAAGCACGGCGTACTGCCTGAAGCTCAGTTAATGCCGTATCAGACGCTGCTGTCACGCAACGAGATACAGCGTGTGTCGCGTGACTTCCACGTGTACTTACACTCGTGCTGTCTAATAGTCATCCCCTACGCATTACACTAATTAAAGGTGAATTAGCCTGATTGCACAACCCAGCCCCGAATCACTGATTTCATCGTAAAAGAATAGTGCACGTTACTGCCACCTGTCATAATAATAATAATTTTACGCGCATCTCCAAAAAGGGATCGTAACGCTCTCTCGTGCCGCGTGAAACACCCTATAGACGAAAAAAGCTGTCCGACCCCTTTGATTTCACGAAACAATGACTTCTAAATCGGTATATAGACCCTGTATTTATTTAGACGTACCTGTATATCTATCTGTATCTGCCTTAGTAAACTGGATTTCGTAAAGACGCAATAAACGTATCGAATCGCAATGAATTCTAACGAGGATCGTCATCCTTATTCTCAGCGTGTCCCTTATTCTCCCCCTTCGAGAATACACACGCGTCCCTCTATAATATGGGCATTAACTTTTCACGTATCATTGGAATGTAAGTTCACGCCTCGACAACACGATATATGGATGGTAAACTGAATAGGGAAGCCTAAAATGAAAGGGTACTCTTCAAGATGACGTTCTTTGACCAATTTTCACACGGCCCGTGTCAGGATTCCATGATCGACTGAACTTGTGAATATTGTATACACGCCTATTGTATAATGCAGGTGTATACATATATATATAGAGTCTTTAGGTGAACCATGTCGAGGGTTCCCCAGGGTTAGGAAACTTCCCCAGGTAGCTTTGCGCGTAATGTTCTCGGGAACATAAATGCCTCTTCTCGAGCCTCCAGGCTTTGGGCTATATAGTCAATGACGGTTTTCATATAAATTTACCGACGGCCTAGACTTTACATATAGTTGAATGTGTAAAAGTGTAATGCAATTTTCTATACTCAGTACATACTATATGCCTGCGTATTTGTACCTCGAGCATAGTTCGTGATATTACTCTTTGACAACAGACTGAATAGCTGAATTTATCAAGTATTTGCATCAAAATTTTACACCCAATAACAAATACATAGCTAAATAATCGATAGACCTTTAATAGATAATTTGAATTTCCAGAAAATTTCAAATTTTTGTCTGCGCCCTTAAAGCGATAGAGATACGCATCAGTGATGGGGTATCCGTAAAGTATATATCGTCTCCGTACGAAGGGCATGGTAAATTAGTTAAGCCGCGTTTAAGCACGTCGCGGAAACGCAGGCAATATCCCGAGCGCCGCATTGGATACGATTGAAACACGCCGATAAAAACCGTAATGGGAAATTCGCCGGGCCGACCTCGTTTCTACTGGCTCGGATATTTTATTGTGGGAACGAATCCGTGATAGAGAGTACGCGCTGAGCCCGGAAAGACGGGCGGTTATTTTCGAAGCCCGCGACCGCGTAAAACGGAGTCAATCTGAATTGACATAAAACCGTACGTATATATACGAGGCACGATGGGCCGTTTAACGTGATGCGAAGAGTCGACGATCCGTGGCGGTCTTATTGGGAAAAATCTTTGGGCACCCCTTCCCTCTTGCCCTCTCGAAACTACTCATATCGTAGGGGCCCTCGTTAACCGGTGTAGCTGCTCGAGATTCAAAAGGGATGCTGCATAAATGGATGAAAAAAAAAAAAAGTGGAGGTGTCGAGCACCCTTTCGAACAGCGACTATAGCTCAAGTGGGGAATCGCGTTTCAACGGAGAAAAATATTCAATAAGTTTTCGGTACCGCAGGAGAATTGCAGTTTCAACGGAACTGCGGTAGTTCCCGGTTTGTCGGTAGTTGTCCTGCTAACTTTTCCAGGATTCGCTATTGAAACTGTAACCTCACTCTTTCGTAGATTCTCGATGGAGATCGCGATTAGTCAGAAGTTTACTTGTTTATAATCCGGAGAGCACTGAGGACGGAATAACTTTTCACTGTATCAGCAGCAAGTAAGCACCTTGTAAGCTGTATAGGGGATGTATATATATATATATATATATACGTTGTAAATATGTATACGGCGAAAGGTTAACGGGATAGGTATACCAATGACAAGGATCCTGCCCTCTAGCCTATGAATGCAGGATTTCGTATATGGGTTTCAACCTAGATTGCACTTCCTAGAGCAAATTGATTTGAATTTAACGCAATAGTATATTAGAGCAACGTGTATACGGCCGCTACTATTCGATCTGGTAAACCCGTAAATCACTTCCGATTGACTAACCATGCGCAAGTTCTAATCAGATCTTAACGTAAACACTTGGAAACAGACCGCAGAACTTTAAATCGATATGCTGATTCGTCTTGGAATGTACCTCCGTATGCAAGTATGGTAGTGGGCGAGTCTAGTAGTTGGGTGGAATGGGAATGAGGGTGCAAATGGTACATCCATTACTTCCCGTAGTCTAATGGCCGAAATTTATTAGGCGATAAGTTACTTGAGCCACTCGCAGTTCTGAGAGTCGCAGAAACGCCTCCATGGCAGAACTGTCGGAGGTTAAAGACTATCGCGATTCTTGATATTTTATTCCCAAAGGAGGGTTGAGACGGTAGCGACGGTTGGTGGTGTTGGTGGATCAATTCCTTACCATCTATAGATATACCCAGAGAATCGATCAACGAATTCGCCCTGCGCCATTGATACTTTCTTCCATATGGTCGATCTCAACTTTTAATTTCACCCTGTTCGGAGAAAATGAACTTTTCGCTTTATAACTTCGCCGCCTCTGGGCCAGGGGGAAGAAAAAAATTTGATGAATGTTTTTTAAGAAAATTTTACCTCTCTACTTGCACCCTTATTTTCTACCTTCTCTCCTTCAATTGTTTCTTTCACTCGTACGACTTGAATCAAACACTCGAATATCTCGATATTTACTTATTTCCCTTGAAACGAAGAAAGCCTTTGAAATATTATTACGCAAGACGATTGACACTTCCTTTTGAACTATCTCGTATTACACGGTTATATCTCTAGTAATTTTCTGCGCTCAATCTTGGTTTACATAAGACATAACTAAAGTAAACATGGTGCATTCACGTGGAAGGACAGTATCGTTTACTTGCTCGACCCCTGTGCTTGGATATATACAGCAGAACTGCCCCAAGAACTTCATAGAAACTTTTTCCTTCCCCTTTGGACTTACTCGTAGAATCTACAATGGTCCGATTGTAAAAATAATACTTGAGAAATTCACATAATGCGCACGTACGAACAGCAAATATTCTTGATAAAATCATAAATATTGACCTAGGTCATAGAAGTCGATCCCACCGGATGGGTAACCATGCGTGACCTATATTTGAAATATATATTTGTCATGCGTCTTAAAATAATCGGCACAGTATCTGTACGAGTGATCACCTGTGGATTCGGTGCAAACTACATAATTTTTACTCGGACAAGCCGACTAAACATTTAAGCGAGTATCGCCAGTAACGGAGAACGTTTTGTCAGCCGTTAGAGAGATCCGTAGATGGTTACAAATTGTACTATAATTCGCGACCACGAGCGGAATCCACTCGTGCGATTTATCAATCCGTAGGTACTATGACGTGTGTAGGTACCACGTATGGTTTTGAGTGATTGAGCAATATGTTTTTCAAAACGCGATAACGTCCTGCAGTACGTCAGACTGATATGACATTTGAAAATTTCTATACCCCAATTTATATTCCGCTACCAGTTGGAAACCTTATTATCATTGTTAACGATATATCCTGGATTTGCGGGAACGGATATGTACGATTACACGCGAGGTAAAATATTAACCAATTCGTGTAACTCTACGCCAATAAAATGTATCCAAGGCTCAATGGCATCCAAATGTTAATTACAGTATTTGGTGATATTGTAGAAACAAGACAAACTCGTAGAAAATCTTCAAAAAATTCTCATCCAGATTTTACATAATATCATTATCCAAATGTGAATATCAGTCGTAATCTTGACAAAGTATCGAGTTGATTAACTCGACTCTATTATGAGAAAATAATAATAGTCACGATTAACCGATAAACAATTTTCAAAGATTTCTGGATCAAAGTCGTGCAAATTGAGATTAGGAGCTGCCAGTGAAATCTTATCATGACCGAGCTAATACCACGTGAATGCTGTATGGAGCAAAGTACGTTAATGATCATAGGGTGGAAAAGGCAATCGATAAATGTATTCTAGAAAGTTCAGGTATTAGAAGCCCCGATGCATTGGGGCTTCCCGCTACTATATTTACGTCGTAGAAAACCGTTTGCCAGTGGTGCGCGGTGAAATCGAATAACGAGGAAGGTATTTCCGTCGAGTAGTC
Source organism: Cephus cinctus (assembly GCF_000341935.2). NCBI lineage: Eukaryota > Metazoa > Arthropoda > Insecta > Hymenoptera > Cephidae > Cephus > Cephus cinctus. The sequence continues at coordinate 309,373 of NW_014333737.1, read as the reverse complement.
GCAATCTACTCCGAAGTGCTTCTAAGGTCGTGGAAGTCGAAGAACTTAGATCCCGACGGTGACTCCCTCAATTATTTAAATAAAGTCGTCGCTTCGGTGCCTCCTCGTCATCGCGAATGGGAATTCCTTAAATCCAAGTAAGTCAAATCCATTGAAATTGCATTCCCGTATAAACAAGTTCCCACCGATTGGTAGCCCCTTTTCACGACGCGACACAATTCAGCTATTAAATCAGAGCGTTAATAATGATTTTCACGATGCTCTCCGGCGGGTACAAATTTATATTACTGAAATCGCAATGCAATTAATATCTTATACAGGTCTATATCTTTTACAGGTATACGTATATAATTATACATATATATTCAAAGTACAAAATCGTACGAAAAGCTTCATGCGGGGACCGGTAATTGTTTTTAAAAGCAACACACGTAGTCATAGCTATCACCGTGAAGCGAGCGATAACACGATACTTCTACTTTGAATGTCTACGCATCGAGTCGCTAGTGATAAAAGCAACAGTCACGAGGGATATATCCTGTTAAAACTTCCCCAAGCTTCATACTCTGCTTCTTCGCAGTTATGGAAAAGCATTCCGGCGTGCAGTCCAAATGTGTTCGTCATATACCAGCACGTAGTTCGATCCCGTAGGAGATACTTGAAACTGGCGAAGCAACGAGGCAAGACCAAAGTACAGTTACGTAATTTAAAAAAAAAAAAGTCAAATACAGAATAAACTTCGATACGAATGCTTGAACGAAGCTAAATACATTTACGGCTTATAAGCACAGTAAATAATACAAGCCCTTGTACGTATTTTTGAATGATGAATGAAGGTTACTGTTTCAAGCGGAATTTAATAGACCGCTGACGCAACCGTTGAAATAATAATATCGTCTATATACCAAATTAAGGCGGCCATGCATGATCGGGGAGAACCACTGAATTCGATGCTTGAATGCGCAAATGATTGGTGGGATCGTAGCAGCAAGTGGGCGCCTGACGTCTTTGGCTGGATTGGTCGGTTCGTTGCTTTTACAATGGCCCAGTGAGCCCAGTGAGCCCTGTGAGCCCTGTGAGCTTTACTCCCTTCTATTCCTTTCCTTAAGGGTAGCATCGACTGTGCTTCAAGCTACGTGGGACTCGCAGTCGTTACCTGCTGAAAGGGACTGCCCGCCCGTCTTTCGGACAGGAATTGAAGCGTACGTGCTTAGGAAATTGTACTGTCCTGGAATACGCTATCGAGTAGACCAGTGGGGTAAGGGTAACCTTATGGATCCCTGAAGAACGTATAATGAAAAGCGCGTGTGTGATTGAAATGATAACCAGACGACTGAAGGAGAGTCGTAAACAGATGAATTATCTTATCTTCCATTCCATATTAGCCCTGATTAATTTACTTGTTTACGAGCATCTCGAAAACATGTATATTATAACATAGAAGTAAATGATGTACGCAGATACGGTACGCCAGATATCTCTTTTGATATTTTTTATATCTGGAAATAGCGAAACAAATATATAATATATTTATATATATATATAAGACTATCAATTCTGTGGGACAAATTAACACGCGGAGGAAACGATATTGTTGTTTAAAAAAAGAAAACCAGATCGCCATCGAGGTCAACAACAGGTAGGTAATAGGATTAGTTAGCTATAAAATAAATCTAAATGTACGTTCTAATTAGATACGTTTCAATGTCCCGATCGTGCTGTACTTACAATTAGTGTAGTGAACTGCAAAATATCGGGTGTTCAAGTTTATTTCGGTTTTCAAAAATCAGCGAATTTTGACATCTAATAAATGCATACGAATGCATCTTCTTCCAGTTAGTCACGTTTTTTTTTTATCTTTATTCTTCTGCTCACTCTTACCGCATCAACGCAAGCTCGTTTCTTCGCATCTGTTATTCGCACCGTGATAAGTCATGGGTTTAGTAAAGCCTTGAATAATAAAAAATATTACCGCGATAGCTCAAAGCACAAGCAAAGTACAAAACGAGCTCGGATTTTTTTTTCGTTTTGCAAGAGATATTTTTTAAATATATTCTCTTTCAAAAATTGTCACTGTTACGTCACCGAGATTCGATTGACGACTGACACGAGTACGCGTTTCGAAGACAAAGGGGAGGGTAAGGTTAGGTCGACCAAAGAATATTTAATGAAGAATTATCAATCTTCTCGGAGGCACACTACACAGGCTGAGAATCAGCAAGAGATTTTTAAGGTTTTGCGCGGCATTACTGTCACTCTGACGAGGAGTTTCTATGACGCGGCGAAAAATGACGATCGGGTCTTGCTATAGATTTTTCAAAAGCCCTTATGAGTGACAGCACGTGAAAATTCCCTGATCTTTTTCACGTCCGTTATATTTTTCTAATCTTTTATTACGCTGGCATTATTGTATGCATTGAAGTTTCTTATGAAAAATTTTAGCGAGACCATATATGCATACACATATATAATCCTACATTCATATCCAACTTTTACTACACTGAACTTCTAAACGTTCTTTCTGCTTTAAGGTAACTCGGCGTGCAACGTCTGTATGCACTTACGGCATAAATATGTACAAGGTGAAAAGAAGAAATCTCAATTTTTGCTTCTTTACTTTTCCTCAATATGGATATATAATTCCAATGTTATATTCATATATATTTGTTCACAGCACCTCTAACCTATTTCGGTAGATCTCATCGTCCTAAGCACTCTCATGGGATAAGTCAGTGCATAATTAAACATTTTTTATCTCTTGACAGATAATCATCAACAGTCTTGTGTTTCTAGAGGAAAGACCATCATCCAACAGGTTAATAATAAATTTGGTACCGATCATCAGCCCCTCGTCAGACTCAATCCCTATCCATTCGAAGGGGCTAGAACGAGCATGCCTGGACCGACGAAAAAGAAAGTGACACCATAAGGAGTAAAGAGAGAGAATCACAAGGAGAATGGTAGAGAGCGGGAGCGAGAGAGAAATCGTGACAGTCGTCTCTGTAGCATGGGAAGCGTCGATAAAGAGATGTAGCGTACTCGGTGACACGAAACCTCCAATGTTCCACTGATTGAATTCACAGGACCGTGACAAATTCCTCTCCTTGTACTATAGAGACTTGGCATTTGTGACAAGTTCGAATGGAGAACAGGAAAGTTCACGGAATAAATTTCGAATATCGCGTTAACATTAAAATTATGAAGATCATATTGCAGCCTGACGAAATACACGCGAAACGTACAAAGAGCCGTCGCCGAGGATCGGAGAAGAATGACGAAATGAAAGATTGAGAAGACAGAGAAAATTAGCGTCTCCTCCGAGGAGACTTTCCCTCTCGAATCTGGTAGGGCTCTTTATCAATTCGTGAAAACATCCTTCCTCCCTTTCGCCTGGTACTGTATTTATTTCGGTGCGCCACGACAGCTACGACGCGACGCATGACTAATTGCGTTCCCTTCGTTTACTCTATAAGGCTGTGATAAATGGAAGATTGGCGAGGGCTGGAAACCGCGTGCGACTCAGGCTACGTCCTTTGTAGGAAAGACGAGAGAAACTTTCTATTTCCCATTCCCGTTCTATATAAGCAGTTTTGCGAGGGCCGCGCAAATCTTAAGTCCCGTCCTGTTACATTTATTTCGATATAGGATATTCATCACACGTTTCCTGAAATAGGGACGGAATAACAATGAAGCGTACTGGTCGAGGGTCTTTATAAAAAGAATCTTTCGCGTTTAACACCTGTTTCTCCTTTTTCCTCTTGATCCCGCGTTAAGATACATACGAAAATGCTAGACGGTTAGGGAGGGACGGAGTCGTGTCTACGTGTGTGTACCATCATTCCCATTTAACTAGATCGTTAGTGGTAACGAAACGTGGTCGACTGTGTATTCTCTCTGGCGTAGGTATAGTCAGCCAAGTAGGCACGGATGTGGATAGGCAGACGGGCTGGCACTCAGGCAGGCATCCAAACGAGCCAGGGTATTCCCTGTACGGGATCGAGGATCCGCAGCCGAGGAGTCGCTCCGCATTCGAGAGATCCCCCGGCCCGCGGAAAGTTCCACGTAGCAGACTGTCTATCTAATTTAGTCGTTGGTTCTAGGGGTCGCAAACGACCAAGGGCGGAGATGCAAAAGTACAGTAGTGGGAACTGTATAGCGTAGGTGGATGGAGGTCGCGAGCAGAGGACAGAGTTATATGGATGTACGTAGGAAGTTAGAAGGAGTATAAAGCGAAGGGAGGAGCTCCTCGAAGGAGGAAGAGAGACGGAGAGAGAGGGCGAGTCGAGAAACAGAAAGGGATAAGAGAGACGCGTTCTCGGAGAGTTGATACCGAATTCGTGGGGCACGGGTTTTCCCGCAGGCGAAGTAATTCTCTTCAGTATCTGGGCGGGGTCGTGCGACACCGGGTAGGTGTAACCCCTGCACACCACCGGAAGGCGTCATTTCATCATTTACCTCGCTTCATTCACGCCCCGACATTCTCTGACTTATTACACGTAGCTTCCACACTTTGGAGTATCCACTTGAAAAGTTTTCGAACCCAAGTAGCTACCGGGGGCTATAGAGTTTGGTATGGACTGGCCTCGCGATATTGACTATGCTACTGGGAAACTTGATATGTCAAAGATTTTCTGTCGGAGTAACGAGAAACGCTCCTTTGCCTTGCCAGACCTTCTGGAGGGATGCTTCTGAAGATGGTAGTCGAGTTATAGACAGCGATACTGGAAACTTGGGGGAATTGGGTAAAGAGGGTTCAAGGTATATGAAGAAGGAGGGTGGACGCTTAGCGAGAATTCTGGAAACGAGGCTGAAAATCCCAGTAGGTGTGGCCGCTTTGTTCTAAGCCTCAAGCAAAAAGAGGCGATTCTACAGCACGAGACCAACTCTAACATAAGACGCTTTCAGGGAGGTTGAGGCTACCAGGGGTAATTGAGGTCTCAGTCGGTTCATTCTTTTCTTTAGCTGAGTCTGCTAACTCGAGTCCCTTTTCCTTCGTGGTAACTGCACAAATTTTACCTCACAAGGCCGAAGGTACGATACTGGATTTCGGGCGATACGGACTTTCGATATTGTAAGTCAGAAGTGATGTAGTAATTAAGTCATGTCAATCTACATATATCCATATTAGTGCTCTGCCTATGTACACACGTACTTTGAAGGAGCCAACAAAATGATGGTAGATCTTGAGGATCCTTATGTGCGTTTATATGGGATGACGGGTCAGTTCCTAGGTTCGGGTAGTCCTAGGTACACTACTAGAGGTACCCTAGGAACTAGGAGGCGGAAATTAGTATTCGTCTTAGGGAAGACATTTTTTGAGGATTTTACATCGCTAATTTAATGTCATTGTAAATTCTTATTGATTCTTTTGCAACCTACTAGCTCAGACTTCTGATCAACTATTGTGAGACTGCCAGCTTCTGCAGGACAGTCACGGTTTTGTGATGAAAGATCAAATTTCATATTGGAAAATGAAATTTCTTGGGTGTCGACGTGGCGAGAAAGGAGGCTCGACGGGTGGCGCAGGACACAGGACATGGCTGCTCCTGCTGCTATCCTCGGACCACGAGGATAGAGAGCTTTTTCTATGAAGGAGTGAAAAATGAAGAACCGAGCCGGTTATTGAATATCAAAGTTTCGAAATTCCGCAGTGCCAGCGAAGTTCACTCGAAAACATAACTTATAAGTAACTTCGGACTAGCTTAGGGAAAAAGCAGAAGGGTAGAAACGGCGGACTGGCTCATTCATCTCTTCGAGACGGAAGTTAGGCTAGCTGAAGACAAAGTTTGGGCAGAGTCCAAGTCGCTAAAAGGAAGAAAATTTTGGAAAATATGAAAGCAACGCGAAAGAATGCCACGAGCGGCTATTGAAGAAATTTAGCGGTTGCTGCTGCGGCTTTACTATCGTGGACCTTGTCCAATAGAAAACTCTTCAGCGTTTCATTCCGAACTGGACTTCATCGTGAAATACAGAACCTTTGAAAATATTTCTGTAACCCCTACAAACGAAATTCAAACTAATTAGCAATTTAGCCGCATAGCAATATAATAGTAGGCAGCAAGAGTAGTCCATGTTCTCTCGCTATCAATAGATAACTGAATTTATCAAAGCTAAATACATTTTCAAACTTAATTACCTTGTTTACCACATACGTATAGATATAGCATAGCCCTTTCACATATTCAGGAGTTTGTACAATTTTACTAGATTGAAAGCCACACGATACCGACAACGACGCAGCATATCGCAATTGACGGTGCGTCGCAACACAGAATGGCGACATAGGCATGCTGGATATTGGATTTACTTCTCACAAAATTCATGCCCGACATTCATTTCGAGTTCAGTGTCATTTTGGGAAAGAGCCCAGAATGTACGATAGTTTTGGCCGCGCTCATAAATTGAATACTAATTGACACACACGCGTACCCAATGTATTTCGTATGTTCAACTTTCATCGTGTACACTGTGTTTAAACGGTAGCACATATGTACGAAGATATAAATTTGCGGATAAATACGTGGGACAGCCAGTTAATGCGAGCTGCCACCCATTCTCTCCCACCTTGCCATCTGAATCAATACCTACTTGTTTACTGGACCGTTGCCAGCAGGATTTCACCGAACAGAGGATCCTATCCTAATTAATTCTATCTTTTGTTACACGATTTCGCAACTTTCGCGATTTTGCCCCATGACGGGAACTATTGTTATATTACCTGCAAACTTGTTCAGGTAGTTCGGCACACCAAAGTATAGTACACACTTTACGAATTAACTAGTTTCAGGTAAAATCGTTTGTAACTTCGTAATCGCTTGATGAAAATTATTCAATTTACAGCAAGTGTAAAGCCATACGGTTGTGAAAGGTATAATTTCCATCAAACGATTTTACGTGAAACTAATTAATTCGCTACTGTATTTGAAATTCGATATTAAAAGAGGTCTTAATAAATTCATGGAACCGTTTACCAGTGAATGACTATAAATTTTTTACCAGTCATACAACACACGCTTCCTTTCACTATACGGAAACAAATTGCTCGTATTTACGTTCATCTTTCTCACGCATTGGCTGATCTACCGCGAAACGCTTGCCGGTTTAGTTAATTAACTGCTTGGTAACTACGTAATCGCACGCTTTTAGCTATTGATACGATAAATCGTGAGCTGTGGAATCTATTGGTTCCGCTGGAAATAATTGCCTTCTGATAGCACGTCATGGATACACGCGATTTACGATAGAATAGATTTCGCCATAGAAAATATTCTCGGCTCGTGACGTCATTTGCGTACACGGGCCGTGCTCGACAATACAGTCGACATTGAAATAACTTTGTAAATCGTCGAGAGAAGGTTTTACGCATTTTATTCAGCCCGTTATATTCGACTGATAAATTGGGGCCAGTATGTCATTAACTGTCAATCTGCCATAGATAGTAGGATATGTATCTGATAGCTTCAATCGAATTTTAAATTGCTTATATATAAGCTATTGCGTGTGTTCTACGTTTCGTTTGAATTTGAGATTCGGGTTCGGCCATCCAACTAATTACAGCTTTTCGATTGACCCATCCCGACTGAAATTGCACTTGGAGCGATGTGGGAATATTGAACTGAGAGATTCGAAAATCATTGGGGAATCTTCTAACCGATACTCTCGATACTTTTAGAGTATAACGCGGCAAGAGCTCCACGGCCGAGCAGTTGTGAATTACGAGTTTTATACTGACGCGCATATCGGCCATTTCCGGTTGACCGACATCCTCAAAATTGCCATCAGCTCTTATACGGGGCCCTAGACTCGATACGAGCCCGCCATTTTCTATTTTCGATTTAGCCAGAAATATAGTGCGTCTTGACGTATCCACGTAGCTGCCGATAGATTTGCGATATCGTTGCGTAGTTTTCATCGAGCGAAAGTCAGCGCTATTATCCTTAAAAAATTTTTTCAAAATTTCTATTGAAAAAATCAAAAGGCACATACGAGCTTATCTTCGAGCGTATGAAATTCGAGATCCCGGTTACGCATCGAACCGTGGTGTCGAGCATGGGGGTCCAGTGGCAGCGATATTTTTCATCGGCGTCGCCGACGTACGTCGAAAACGATGAAATATATGGTAAAGTTTCGTCTCCACAATAGCGCAGTGCAGGATCAATAGCGATAACGGTACTACGTCCTATCATTGCTGAGTATATAATACACTTCTCTATAGCAAAGCCGATCATCGAACTATACACTGTAGGTATTCTTGGTTACGGTATATACTGCACTATATATATATACACCCACCTTATATCTATCTACTCTAAAAGATACGACTACAGCTGAAGCGTCTTTCGCCTCCTTTACCCTATTTAAAAGTTACGTGGCATTATTGCATTGGCTTTGCAGGAAACTTTTAACCCCAAGGAATCCATTTAATTAGACAAAGTATAGCTGTTCTCTTGAAATAATGACTTCTTCGTTAGTATCGATAATGTATATATATACATATGTATATGTAGTACATAGCTAAGGTATTCTTAGGTGCGAGCATTATTTTCCAGTGAATTTTTACCACGAGACCATAATTTCCATGGTCGGGATTGTAAGAAAATAGAAAAAGTGGAATGCGTTCTCTCTCTCTCTCTCTCTCTCTCTCTCTCTCTCTCTCTCTCTCTCTCTCTCTCTCTCTCACTTGCCCATGAAAACTCGTTCACGTCATGCGCAAGAGGTGGATCAGAGCAATAATTCACGGTTCCGTCTACGCCCCGTATTCGGATTCCTGTCTGCCGCTCCTTTAAGTTCCAATTATATTTGTCCCTTGATTTTCAATGACTCTTGAGGTTCGTGAGGGATGTTATTCTACCGGGCTCTCAATCCTTCCCTAGCCCCGCTGCTTCCGACCCAATGGTATTTTCACGGTTTAAGGATCAAAAAGAGGAAAAATAGGAGGAAAAAGAAGAAAAATACTAGAGAACTTATCCACAAAGTGTATAATAAGGGGTGCACCGGTAATACTATACACACGTAATATACTTGTGTAGTCTATGCAGATTTATTTTCCACATTGGGAACAACAGAGACCCCTCTAAAGTAAATTTCCACCCTCCCAACGTTGAGGACTAAATCAAGCCGGGCAGTAACGAGGGGTGCTGCGCGCGCACTCCAGTCAATTGTGATTCTAAGGAATGAAATCACGAGCCGCAAACCCGCCTTAAGCCTGGACCACATGGGACGAATAAAACTCCCGTCGTCGAGTGTACTCGTTGGATATTTTACCAGTAGGATTCACCCTCTTCGCTCTGTACGCTATATACCTGATATTACAATTTATTTTCATACTCAGTCATTGTTACAGCGAGACGCATGTAGAGGGTGCATTCTATTTTCGGCTCTATGGATTTTCATGAGCTTGCCACAACGCTTTCTGCAATATTAATGAACCAATTAATCATGCTTTAAATGGTAACGCGTAACCACTTCCATTACACTCCCGGCTAATCATCCAACGAAGCAAACGAGAAGAACCATTATGTTATATCTCGTTTCATGATACATCCTATATTTTCATTAGACGTCATAACCCATTGAGTTATCTACTCTTTCAAAACAACATTGAAATAATACGATTCCACGACGATACTTTACATACTTAGCTCGGTCGGAAACGCTTAAATTTATTGGCTTCCAGAATCGTGCTGACGTAGATGTCGATCCCAGTCTAATTGACTTTTCAGCAGCATACAATTTCCTCTGGTACCACCGTGAGAACTTTGGTTCAAAAGCGTTTGAATTTTACGAGCGTAGCTTGGTATACTTACGCAAGACCAGGGCGGCACCAGCCAACGAATGAATTATGCCGTATTCGGCGAGCTGCGAAACAAAAGACCGCGAAACTTGCTCAATTTATAGAGCGGAACGAGCTAGATGGAAGGTCGATTCGCTACGAGAAAAAGAGGTTCTTAAGGGATGGGGTCAAGGGTTTCGGCCAGGAACGAAATCGTATTTGAAAGTGTAGGCGCGTTGGATATCGCTGATAACCATAGGGTACGAAAGCTTTTGATCAGCAGACGCACGGGTACGATATTCAATTTCCGTTAACGAACGTTTCTCATGTTTCTCCACGAAAATTTCTCGCGTGCAATGGCCGCTTTCCAACCTAGCTCAGCCTCGTATATATATATATATAGCCATGGACCAGGAGCAGGTTCGAAAATCAAAAAGACAAGAGCAAGGTAGGTCCGCTACGTGGCAACGAATTCAAGTCTGGCAATCTCTCTCAGTAAATAGGATACGTGATAATGCTCTAATAGAGGAAATTCCCCAGTGCCTCTCTTACCACGAATCACCGAGTTTCTTTCTCGTAGCCAAGATTCGCCATTGTGGAATTTGAATTGCGCATTCAACCAGCGTGCACCCGTTGACAGGGTAGTTTTTCTTTTTTCCATACAGACGAAAACACGAAGCTCGGCTCCAGCAGGTATACTTTCCTACGTAAAACAAAGTTTGTCGACGCTTCAGCCATTCCTCGCTGCATAATAATCAGCCTTGTCTTCTTATTCTACGCGTAAAAAAGGATCCTATTACCTATCCATCTACCTGCGTGCCTAGGCTGGCCCTCGGTAATTAATACAAAACAACGTCCCGCTGGTGCGATACGCTTGTAATTACTGTGACGTTGTTCGGGACTTTAGAGTCGTGATGAATTTTTATCTTCAAAACGGTGGGATACGTGTCCCTTAGGGGTTGTCGGGGAACGAGGTATTATAGCTTGGAACATCAGCAGTTTACGACAGTCGTAGCTAGCGGAATGACAGGCAGATGTCAACACCTTTATGGACCATTGGATCCGGTACTACCGGCATCGACAGTATTAAATTAGTTCTTGCCCATCTGTCATCTTCTGAATAATCTGCCCATCCGAACATTCGTTAATGAACTTCGATGCTGTTTCCTTTGAAAAGTAAAGTACGCGTGCGACTGGCATTTGGTACGCGAACGCGCAAAGTAATTAGCGGGCTACAACTGACCTACGACATCAATCAGCTTTACAATAGCGGAAACTTCGTAGACGCGTAACAATCCCGTGGGACTGTTACACGGGAAACGTAACAATTCGTTCGGTGAAAGGGATGAAAGTGGCGGCCATTTTATTTTTCTATGACAATTAAAAAAAAAAATTCCCCTTTTATTTTTTTGTTTCGCGTCGATGAATAAAACAGAGACTTTAATCCGGTACGGACTCACCGATGTAGCCAGAAAGTACGGTAGAAGGTGGAAGAGGGGAGAGAAGAAAGAGAAAGAAATAGAAGTAGGTTCGTTATCTGGGCTAAGCATGGAAATGGCGCATAGACTTTTGGATTCTTCTTTTCCACATACCACGTTACATTATACCGAGATGCTTTTCATTATTACTGGCAAAATGCCGAGCGTAATGGTTGAACGTCAGCGAGTCGGGTAGGTCGCAGATCTATCAGTACTTTTATTCACTCGTCCTCATTATTAGGCACGTCTCATCTTGACATTCTTACAGCAGATAAACATCAACCATTTTTTCATACACGCCAAGAGGTAAGTCATCGGTTAGCTGGAATGAAAATAATTATAAAGAAGAATACACAATTCTCGCTCACCTTGCGAAGCACTGAAAAGTATATAAAGCGTTGTAAAGTGATTTTCATGAACCTGACGCTTCCGCCCAGGAAAACGTTTTGTCTTGTATTCTCGTAGTTAAAGCAAGAGAAATCGTTTAGTCAGGACTTGTAAAATATTTTCAAGTCACAGTGCCATGACAATCCCTGTAACGAGAGGATGGGATTAAATTCCCTTTTTCTGGGTAGAGTAGCAGAACGAGACTGGCAATCGTGCTCGGAACTGATCCGACCAATCAGCTACGGAGGGTTACGTTTCCGTTTCTCTAAAAAGTCCAGCAATTTTCCCATTTGTTCCATTAATCCTCCGTCCAGGAACTACGCGCTTGGCTCAAAATTGCTTCCTTAATCAAACTAGTGCTTCCCTGAAGGAGCTGTGATAAACGTCACGTCCTTCGACCTACCCATCTTTTTTTACTCTCCTCCTGCTCTCTCTCGAGCTTCTCTCCTCTCTCGCACGTGAATCTTCGTCTCGTCGCGGTTGTTCTAGCTAACGTGCAAAAAGCACCGCTTGACAATACACTGGCAGTATTGTTACTGACGACAATACCATCTCTACGTAGCTCCAGGTTGTGCATCATTAGAGGGAAAACAACGTTTCTCACTATCGTTTGTTTTCCTTGCGGTGAAACGATTCTTCTTTCTGAAACGTTGATTTTGCGGGAAACTTTGAATTATCTAATGGCGTTACATCATACATGTTGGTTCGTAAAATACTGTATGGAACGCTGTTGCTAAAAGGTAGTCCGAGCAGTCAGTATTGAGAATTATTAAGCAATGATATCTGGGATTCAGTATCATTTTTAGAAATATTATAAAGAATGAGTGGCAATATTTTATGCTACTTATAAATAAACTGAGGTAATAGCAACCTTGAGAAATAATAATAGAGATTTCGTAGCTCCGACGTTCCTTCGAGTAGTTTCCTCGTGTTTTTATCCCTTGAAGGAAATCTTCGATGAGTCTTTTGGCAATTTCAGAAATGATTTTCTCTATTTCCCCTTAAGTTTCTTCTGCTTTCTTTTAGCCGTCTCCTCGCCGTTCCTTTGTCGCTGAAGATTCGTCCGGCACTCCGATTTCAAAGAAGAGGAAACTGCCCTGCATGAAATATAACAGAAGCTGTCATTCGTTATGGTCCTGAAGAAGCATGAGTACTTGGAGAGAAGTTTTCGCGATAAAAACTGTGCGTCGACTGACTTCCTCTTCACCGGAAGATTCGGACTCCACGACGGATGTAGGACGGTTCGGGTCTTGCAGCAGCTATACATATACATAGGACAGTATTCAGACTACAGTAACACGACTGCGACACTCGCGACACGAATGCCCGTCTTAAGATATTTTGACTACGTCCATCTTACGCCACGCTACCGAAAACCAGAAACTCCTGAAGGACTTAAATACAAATAAGCACTCCGGATGCTTACACGAAGAAATATTTCGCGGATAAAAAGCATCGCGTGGATCCTCTATGGAAAGCCCCCAGTAGTAGAATTTTCCCTTTGGAAACCCTCGTAAGTTTTCTTCTTTCCGTTTTCCCGAGCTGCGAGAGTGGGCCGTAGAAAATAGTGTGATGTTTCGGAAGCAATCATCTGTTTCCTTGTCCGGAGTCTGCCAATGGGATCGAACTTCTTTGCAGTGTCGGTTGGGGGGGCGCCAAAGTAAAAATGGACAGGTTCCAAGAGGTACCTGTTTCAGGATGATAAATCATCACAGTGCGTCTTACAAATGTTCGCTCTAGATATATAAATGAGGATAAGGCAGTATTGTATAAATATTAAAAATTTCATGGTTACCGTAGAGCCCGGTCAAAATCGCGTACACCGTGAGGAAATCCTGACTATAGAGTCTCGACGATGTAATTTCTCATGGCTGATTGACTAACACACGCCGCTCGACCTGGAACCCCAAAACGCAGCCTCAGCCGTAACAAAGCAGTGATTTTTCTTTGAGTTCCAGATTAAGCCGCTAAAGCCCGGAGTTCGGTCCTACAATTTAAAGTGAAATTAACTTTTTCCCGAGCACACCGTGAGCAACCAAGAGGAAAAAACAAACCAAATCAACTTTGAGTTTAAAGCACAGAATTCTTTAACTTCCATCAGCTGCGACACTCTCGTCTCATCCTAAACTTAAACATATACTATATTTCTTTAAATCCATACAGAGTCAATATCGTCGACCACTGCGGCACGTTACGAAGAAAATGTACATAAGCCACAGAGTGCATTGTTCGAATGCAGTACTGAGAGAGGGATAAGTTCTAGTGCCACAGTCAATACCACTACTAAGAACAAGAACAACGTCAACGATACAAGTAGAACGCACCAAGTGGGTTCAAGTAGCGGCAAGAGCTTAGTTGTTGTGAATGCGTTGTAGCCAACAGCTCTACTTCGGATGAACTAAGTCAACCCATTATCTCCGTCTACATGACGGTCTTTTATGGCGTAATGCACAAACTCCCAGGTCTCATAACTAGAACCATGGTGGACTCGCTAATTGTAGGTTTCGAGCTCAATTTCGCGGGATCATGTCCTCGTTATTGCAGGCCTCCATTCCGCATCCTAAACCAGCATGATCCTGTTGATTGCAGATTGCCTTGAACCCACGCGGATTTGAGTGCTTTTGACGTGAGCTGACAACGAGTGTCCAAATCTCGAAGGGTAGGTACTGGTAATGACGCTACCCCGGATTACCGATCCGTAGAATCCACTATGTGCCACGACGTTGACCAATAGGAAGGATCCCATATCTATACAAAGGTTTGTCATAGGGAAACGGAACGGTCTCAGCAGGTGATCATAATTCAGATTGCACAAACGGAGTCCAGGGTGGATCAGCCTTATGGTCGCGACATTGAAAACTAATCAGACGAAAGATGACGGTTGTGAAGATTTCAAAATATCTCAAATAATCTAATGTTAAGGTAGTAAGAAATTGTTTATCAGTCTCGGGTATGATGAGTACCATTAAAACCTTCCGAGGTGCATCTGTATAATTTAAATCTGTCATTGAACTTTTTTCACTCTTCAGATACACCCTTATCCGGAGCATCTAACTCTGATGAGAATTCAATGACGGATATCGATATACAATTATTTTTAGTTTTACTTGAGCCTCTTCCCTAAGAACCCTATAAAGATTCCTTTGCCAGTAACAGACTCGCCCGTGTCCCATCCTTATTACGTCTGTGGCTTATTGCCTGCTCTTGTAGTCGGCGTCAGAGATCATTATTTTGTCTGGTCCAGGGGTAGCTTATCTGCCATGAAATAAGATATCATACCATATACTAGTATTATTCGTGAATACAACCGAGCTTTTCGTTATTTATAATCGAAATATACTGGAGATCATCGATGCTCATCGTCATCAGTTAGATACTTGTTTTAAACTAGCTACGGGCTGCTGTGCTCATTACACTACAAAGCCGTTGTGGGAACGGAGAAGGGAAGCCATTACCGGGGCACCTGGAGGTACACGGGAAGATCTACTGAGCTACCTCTCAGGTTGACATAGATGAACACGATCATCAGAAAGCCACGTCCCTGTGTCCTGAGGCCAACATCCCTGTCGCGTAAAGTTTATTTAGCCTTTGATGTACTATCCATTGCTATTTACCTCGTTAGCAGTATTTCCCGAAGAATCCATCTATTGAGATTTACATGGATTTACATTCCTATGGAAAATCCAAGGGACAATATCAATGAGACTTATTTACTCTTTTCTCAACTTCTTTGAGTCTCCTTCCTGTTAGACACGATACTTCATATCGTTTGAGAAAGGTTTCAACGTTCATTGCCAAAAGTTTCTCAGGTTTCATTGATATCCTTTACATCTATGAATTTTGTATACACGTATGAATATTTCCATCGTCTTTCCATTCGAGTGATTCCTTTCACATTACTCGTAAGGCGTACTGCGAATTATATTCAGCTCATAACGCGGATTCACTGTCCTGACAACCAAAAAGGATTCCTATCGACTTTAACTGACTCGCATTTCACAAAGTATTTATATCCTCGCGTATTATTACAGTTGTGAGTTTTATTATTTCAATTTATCCATATTGCATGAATTATAATTTTTTATGTTCGGACTCACTGAATTGTATAGAAATTGAACGAATTCAAATTCTCATAAATCGAGTGTCTTCAAAGTACGTAAAAATCCTGTTGCGAAGTTAAATCTGTTATATTTAATATTTGCAGAGACTTTGATTAATCTCGTGAAAAAATTGGAAGATTTAAATTATAAATATATCACACAAAAGACAGTAAGATGGTTAGTTCTTTTGTTAATTTTTAATATTAAGAAATTTTCATAACTATATCCATCGTGATTACTCGGAGACGTAACTCTTCTCATTCAATCAGTGCAGAATTATATTATTATTCATTATATTTTTATGTACTCGTAAATCGCTATACGAAGTCGCACGGCTTTCCATTATTCTCTTGTTCACGTTCGAACAATGTCGAATATTTTTACGTCAAAGTCCAAATTTATATTACGTGTCCCTCTATACACTTACAGAGAGAACTTCTGTCAAAGTGTCATTACTCCGGTATGTTCATCTATCAATCCATGACGTAATTAGGGAGACGTTGCCTTGCAAGCGCGTAACTAGCGTTAACCAAATGACAGTGGTGTGCAATGATGCTGTCATGCCGGTAATAAAGCTTGATTATCATGCATAATGCGTTTATATGGTGAGAATCTTGTTAACCCGAGCGGGTCCGATGTTGCCAACTCCTAGAAGTAAAACGGTCCTCCCAAGGCGTCCAAATTACCGTATTTCACACGAAGGCCCTACCGTAAACTACCGAATGTAGATTGGAGAGCTGACTTAATTGTTTTTTTTTTCCACGTTGCATAAATCCCTGCGGTGGCTTAAATTAACGTGCATGCCGGGTAATTACCCTACGGTTCGGCAACACTGCCGGTGACGGCGAGGAGGATAATAATCACGCTCCTGGCGGACCAGAATATTCGGGATAACCAAAGCGGAACTCGAGAGGAAGACATGGATAGGATCAGTGGTTGAAATCTAGTAGTCATTATTTCCGATAGGTAGATGGATCGAATCAATCGTGGTCCATGAAGTAAAAGTAATCTGTAGTAAGTCGCGCTTCGTTTGCCTCCCATCTTCTTCTCGCCCAACCATTTTTTTTCCCATTATTTATTTCAAACTCGAGGATATTTTTTAACCATACTTTGCATCGCCAGTCGCAATTTATCCCGTTCAAATCCCTCTTAAATTCTCCTACCGATTTCGCATAGCAAGCTACGACTGTATCATCAAAGTCGTCTATTCGCCCGGGAGAAAGAATGGCGGAGACATAAGAGCCAGTTAATACGAGAAACTCCCTTGTATCGTGCTATTCGATGTGAAGGATAAAAGGAAAAATGAGTACCCGGTATAGTCGATCGCGTTTCTCAATTTTCGAAATTCCTGCTCCTTTTTCCTGGACATAAGAATACGAGCTAGGATCCTAGAATCGAAAGGTGGAAGGAACACGAGAGAGGAATAGGTTCTGACTTCCAGTTAAGAGGACTTGACTGTACTGATCGAGATTCGAAATTCCTGCTCCTTTTTCCTGGACATAAGAATACGAGCTAGGATCCTAGAATCGAAAGGTGGAAGGAACACGAGAGAGGAATAGGTTCTGACTTCCAGTTAAGAGGACTTGACTGTACTGATCGAGATTCTAGCTATATATATATATATATATATATATATATATATATATATATATAAAACCATATATAGGTATAGGCATAATATCACTATACTAAAGGGATGCTGCTAACTGTACCACACCATCATCTCGCTTGGATATCCACCAGTGCAGCACTACTCGGCAGGGTAATAGCTCCTGCTTTCCGTGCCAACGGCGGCTCTGTAATATAATGGGCATAAAAGCCGCTGGAATAATTAATATAAGCAATGGGACAGGATCAGCCAGAAAATAATTCACGCGGATTCACGAGCTCGACAGCCTTTAGGCCAAGGCTCGGTCTTTTTCGCGAGACTGTTTGCCGGCCTGAATACTTCTTGGACAATGCCAAAGAGAATTTCTCCCCGAAGCAGAGTCGCACTATACATACAGGACTGAGCGAAGAGTGACGGAAGGTCTGACGGGGACGTTAACTGGATGGTGGAAGCCAACTTTCCTCGGGCGTGTCACCCATAATTCCAATTCTGATTTATTCATACAGTTCATTTCGATGGCATTGGTTTTATTGTTTGAAATCCAATCGCAGCCTCGAACGAGCTGTCCGCTGAATTCTCTCTCTCCCCTCCGCCTCTCTCTCTCTCTCTCGTTCTCTCATACTCTGTTGTGAAAAATGTTATTGTAAAATGCAGATGGTGTTTGTACCAACCTTACTCTCCCTCAGGCGCGAGACGGGTCTTCTATACCAGCACTCTGCTAACTTCATTTAAGTTCTGATCCTTTCTTAGTGCGCTTTACACTAACTTTCCATATCGGACGTTGAAGAAGATGCTTCAGAATCTTAAATGCCAGAGCTATTGAACTTCTGGGCGTGGCAATAACTGCAACTGGTAATATCAAAGTTGTCTTTACTTCTATGAAATTACTGCCAATAGGATGTTTGGATTTCAACAAATTATATCTTACGATGAAGTTTTTAATACCAAATCCCATCTCGAGATGTGTCACCACGCTTTAATTCATTTTCATTTTCCTTTCATGCGCTCAGTTCGTTTTCTCGTTCTTACTTTACGACTCGTTCCCACTTCAATTCACTACACCACCTCAGCATTAACATCGTCCCGACCCGTTTCCTTAAATCTTTTATCTGTAATTTGCTGCCAAGTCGGTCCATGCCAATCTGACTCGGTTATGGTATTGAATTCTAGAATGTAGTTTCACGAGTCTCGTAAACCAGAAACATGTAATAAAAGAATTTCCTTATTTTTCCTTATTTATTTTTCAACATTCAATCAGCTGAATAATATAGAAATATCTTATTATTTACGTAACATGAAATTCAACTGATTAATTTATATATAAAATTCTTACTCCAGTAATTGATCAATTACTAATAATTATCAGGATATATATTTTATGGATAATGTGCACCAATTCTCCAATGGCCCGTCGCCAAATTGGAATCGAAAATCGTTGTGGAATCGTTAACTGGAATGTCGACTTTGGCAAGTTTACCATCGGTATTTCCCTTCGGATTACATGGTTTACTTGAAAAGTAAAAAAATATACGATTTTTATGTGTAAAAGGCCACCGTGTATACATAGTATTTGCGTAATGTGTTCTATAACCAAAAAAATTTCTCCGATGTCGCGAAATATCAATATTCCACTTGTCCAATGAACCGTAGTATTTTTCAACGACACTCAAATTTCTTATATATTCGTCTCTTTTCTTGGAGGCTGTGATATTTACACGTATTTCTGGTGAAGGAATCGGCTGCATCCAATGCTACGGCGTATTATCGGAAAGATTCTACCACTCGAATTGATACTCTGACCTTTTTCCACAATGATTCCGCAAAGTGGGAAAGTCGCCTTGTTTGACATTCCACTTGAGAAAAATCGATATTGCAGAATGCACAGATTCAGATCTGTTTTACAGTACATGGTGGGATTTGAGATTGCCATGTGATTTAATGGAAATGGAATGTTGCTACGAGTTATAAATACATACCTATAGTCATTGACTATACTTATATACATATGTACATATAAAAGTCAGATTAAAAAAAAATGCCACGTGTCAGTCGATGCACCATGGTATTTCAATAATTCGTACGAGATCCACGATTTAGTTTTCCTTCCGGTATATTTCGCGAACCCGCCCATAAACGGATGCAGTCTCTATATCTATATAGCGACCATCCCAAGAAACCCCAGGGAAACATATTCGAGTGGACTAGAAAATAAAAGAAGTAACACCAACGAGCACACGCCATAGCTGCTACAGACCATCAGTGTCAGTATACCTCAGGGTAACCTCTGACCCTTGCAGCTTTCACGACTTTCACGACCCTACGCGAGAATTACAGATGCAGCGCGATTTATGCTCGAATAAAAGCAATTGAGGGCAAGATCACCCGAGAGATTTGAAGCTGAACCGCTGTTAAAATTAAACCCTTAATTTTAATCTGTCAAAAAACACACATGACCGTCAAGCACTACTCACGGCACATTCAGTCGGTACCAATAAAGGTGTGTGGTCAAGGGGTAACAAGCACAGGGTGCAACCGAACGCCAAAGGGGTAGCGGGGAGAAACCTCCCTTATTGATTTCAACCTCGTCCAGATGTGCAGACGCTTTTTGCGAGCGTAAATTTCGAAGTGGAACTTTCGTTCAGCCATGCGAAATTGTAAATCCTGCGACATCATTTCCCCACTGGCGTGACGCTTCGAATCAAGGGTTACTATATTAGTTAACCTATTGAAGTATAACTACGGGAGTCCGTTAGGTTCGTGAAGTGGCCATACTGTTAATAAATTAATAGTCCATATGCTGGCCCAGGTGTAACTTTATACGTAAGCTCATTAGCATAGAATAAACTAATAATCATTTAACGTTATCCCGATTATTAATCGTCCTGTCGAGCTCAATTAATGTTAACTTCGTTAAATTGCAAAGCCACCATGCACTGCGTACATGCACAGATTTCGCTATAGCCTGAGGGTCATGACTCTGTCCCGTAGCCACATTAAGGATCCTTCAGCTTCCCTTGTATCTGAACAAGACGATCGGAAAGCCAAGACCTGTACCCTCCGGCCTACATCCCACCGCGCTAAGTTTATTTAGCCTTTGATGCTTCTGAGACTCAGCCGATATCTGCTTCATTAATAATTCCGCGTATAATGTCTGTTTACTCAACGAAACCCAAAGACCGGAAACGCATCTTCCTTTTTTTTTTCCACGACCGACAAAGACTGAGTTTTCGGATTTGATGGTCTGTCCTGGACATTGAAGAGAAATAAAATTTGGTTAAAAAAAAGATTGAGCTTCAACTCGTCCGATATTACGAATAACATTATATAATTTTTATAGGTCTGGTATCTGACGAGAACTCTTTTTTCATAGTTCATCATATGACGATAACGAGCTATTCAACGATATTTCGAAATCGTGCTGAAGTGCACGTATGCAGATTTTGCGCAGCGAGCAAAATTTCATTCGCGAACCTATTTATTCCCATGGTGTTAAATATCCCTAAATTTGTTTATAATAAAAATATTCAATTCTTAATATAATAATAACATTATTATATTATAAAATCGTCAGCGAGTACATGGTCTTTGATTTTAGAAATTTCCAGGTTTCTAACGAGCTTATCGGGTCGTGCCGATAAGATCCCAAGGTATTTCAATCGACGCGAAATGTACCGAATGACGAGAAATTGAAGGGATAAAGGTAAAACCGTGTAAGCAACTTTTCTAAATTGGCCACAGAACGTGGGGTAGGAGTGGGCGTAAAGGGAGGAATCATTCAGAGCCCTGAAGTAAAGATGAATCGAAGCGAACACACGTGGTCCGCCGTCACGACTTTTATTCTCGACCTCATCCCTAAACGTTTTCTTCGTCGTCATCTTTTTTTCCTCTCGCCTACGTATACTTATTTCTTTTTTCAGCACCTCACGCGCCAACACGCGAACCGGGTAAATTGGCTCATCGAAACGAAAGTCTACAGTGTGTTTTTGCCAAGTGCTGATAGTGACGCCCAGATAAAGGGAAAGGTGTTACGTCACTTTCCCATTTGATGACTTTGTCGTATATACCAGCCTTGTGTATTATGACTCTTATATTATAGCTCACAATGCTCATAAGACTCTCGGTGTCTACACGTAGTAGATAACAGGGGGTTACTTTCAGGAACGAAGAAGAAACGGAGTAGCGCTGTGTTGAGTGTGCCTTTAGAAATAAAACCAATAAGAAAACTGCGAGAGACCCACCCTGAGTGTGTTATACAGACTTTTGTGTCCTGGACATTTTGTTCCATACTCACTGGCCCGTTCCTCTTCTTGGATATCCACGGGAAGTGTTTTTAGTGGATGCACCTAAGTTGTCGGATGCGATATCTCGCGCGAATGTCTACTCGCTAGATTATCCACTCAGTACGATATACCTAAGGTACCACTTGCCACTAGGTTTTTGCAAGCATCTCTAGATAAACATACACTCGTTCCTGGACTGGTTGATGGTACTTTTTCGAGTAGCAATTTCTTGAATTTAAATTATGAGAGCGACATCGGACCACGTGCATATCAAGGCAATGACATTAAAGCTCGTTGAGTATGGCGCTGTTTGGAAAATGTCCAATTTTTAATTGGCTTACACGTACATAACTTAGTTTACATATAGGTCCGTATAATGTGGTAATTAGAACCAATTGAAACTAGTACATCATTTCATATTCAGATTAAAACTTGGTTCACTGGGTATACTTGAACTTGAATGGCTCTGCATATTTCAACCTTTTTTTTAAGTTGTAGTACGTAATGAAATTGCGTACTAAAAATATATCTTCCGCTCTTACGCACGGATGTAATATCTGTCCTTTCATCTCAAATTGTCAAAAGGATACTTAGTGAAATATTGGGGCTTATGAATATATTATGGATACACAAATTATGAGTTAGTATTTTCGTTTCATTGCGAGTAAGTTGCGAGTAAGTCTTTTATCATCCTCCGCGGTAAGTGGCATAAGCTATAAAAAAGCTTCACATCAGACTTTGAATACACGTGGAATTTACACTCATGGCAAAAAATGTATTTTTATTAAATATATTTCGAGACATAACGAAGTCATATAAAAAAGTGATTTTATCACAAATAAAAATATAGTATATCCAACATATAAAACTTTTTGTCATTTTCATTATATCATAATATTATACAATACGTGAAGCAAGACTTCAAATATTCCATGATACGAACGTGCGTACACCTATGCGCTTTTATGCATCTACGGTAGCTTAAAAGCAAATGTGATTTCCTGATTGGAGAAAATACGGAGGAAGGAATTTAGTTCAGAAACCGTAAAATCCTTACGAGCTTCTATCGGTCCCATTTCGCTAAGACAAGTCGCGACTAAGGAATATGTACTGTGACGATATAAGTACTAGATAAAAATGTTATGCAGACATATACAATCTTGTTTATAAAAAAAAAAAATAATAAAATCATTATTTATATCGAGGTCGTATTATTACTTTATTTTTGTTTATTCCCATAGCTGAATTGCACTTCCTATGCTTCCTTAGGGGTTTGTGTGTCTTATTCGTATGATAAAATTTTGTACGTTGACAAGAGTCTGGACCAGGGATATGTAGTGGAATCGCATAATGTACATATCAAAGTCAAGGATTCCAGGCACAAGTATATTTTAAAATTTAAGTCTCGCATTGCGACTGAATCTAATGAACACATATATTCAGTTGTCGCGACACCTCTTTTTTTAAATAGGGAGCAAATGGGCAGTCTATCTACCTAGGGATATTACGGGGCAAATACCCTAGCAGACACTATCGGGTAACGTATCCCCATAGGAATTGATATTTGCCCTGCTTTCGCGATATATATTGATCAGACGAGTAACCCGTTACACGTAATTTTCACGAGACTCTCTCCCATGGAAACCCGACGCTATAAAATAAATTGCAAGAAAAATATCGACCCCCCATCCCGTACCGCCACTACTTACATAATAACAGATATCAATATGCACTCCAGTTATGAGATAATATCCAAGTAATGAAATAAGATCTACGCGAATACAAGAAGATTCCGAGTAATATCTCAGTTGTTCCTGACCTACGAGGACTTTATTAAAGTTACCCAGTATCACGTGGTCAGATGTCAATTTCAATCCAATCAGAGGATAGCAAAGTTTTCTCTATTTCCTGAGGACTGCATGAAAACTTCGATATAGCTTTCTTTCGTTCGGTGAACTTTAAGTATCCACCTTGTATATGTTATACTGGCTGAACTTATTACTTCGAATGAACAAGTTGCTATTTGGATGATATTAGTCGCGTTCATCAATCCATAGTAATCCGACGGTGTGACTGTAGGCACAGTGTAGAAAAATAATTCCTGGATGGAACGAACCGGAGCCAGTCTGGATAACACGTCTGGAATCAGATGAATTTTCCCAGAGCGTCAGCAGCTACTAGCTGGTAACTCCATATTCGGAACATAATATGAAAAAAAAGGATATCCCCGGGCCGCATATAGCGAGCTGGAAATGGTATGTTGTATGAAAGACGATTTATGAGAGCTAAGGGGTGGCGGGTTGTTGGCGCCATATAACCATCATTCATTTTGTCAATAGCGCTCACCTCTACAATGGATTTCGTGTACGTATCAAAAGTGAACAGCTTTATTCTTTCAACTGTCGTGGCGTGAATCCAAATGTTCGGTAACGGTAGCGCCGTATAGTAATAATGGGAGAAAGAGAAGAAAGAGAAGGCGGATTATTATTTTCAGCCAGCAAAGGACTCTGGGTTTCTAGTTTTCTATATCTGCTCCTCCAGCAGCTACCCCACCGCTGTCATAATTTTAGTGCTGATCGCGTGACGTATGTCATTGCCATACAATGCTACTGCCATTCGCGGAATTGAGCGCGGGGATATGAATTTTAGAGTAACAGAATTTTGTCGAATATTCGTGAGAATCTGTTTCATCGATACACGAAAAAAAAAAAAAAAAAAGAAAAAATCGTAAAATATAACTTTCACGGTATTCAAACGCAGGCTTACGATTGATTGTATTGCCGTTGCTTTATTCAAATGGAATTATAGATTTTCACTATTGTCCCTTGTAATTAATATCAGAGTAATTAATTAATCCCTCTTACTCCACGCGCACAGTCACTCTCTCGGTTGATCACTGAGTTTACCCCTAGTCGTGACCTCGTGAATTTTCACCAGTCGACCGACGTGCGGAGTCACACTGATCTCGGCAAATGGACCAGCCTCCATAAATATGAATAGATGGTAGACCACCTCGTGCCGTGCACAGTGCCGGTTGCTTTTGGTCGACGTTAAGGCGGACGTTCAGATCGGTGACGTTAAATTCTCTGAGTGAAATTCAGTCAAGTATATTATATATGTATATAATAAAGGTACGAGGGGTTGGATTTACGCATCGATGAATAATAGATTAAGATCCTTCCTTCGTCTCTTCTTTATTCATCCCTCCTCCTCTCGTCCCTGGTTACGCATAACGTTGCAGGATTCATGCGTTCCTCTTATTATTATTCCTCTTCTTGTAGCCTTTCCTCAGTCCGCGAGTCCTTTTCGAATACCAAAATAGCCGCGGCTCATTCGTCTTGCCCACCTTAAATCGATTCGCCATTTCATTTCGCAGTTAACCTTTTTATTTATTTCAAGACTTTGCGAAATAACTCTGGTTAGGTTTAATAAATTACGCAACGCGCGGCGGCAGAGTTCGTTTCTCGCGGACGGTACGGAGAGGGGTAGCAAAATACGAGATAGGGGACGCTCATTGTGCGACCATGTATAATTGCCTTGCATTATCTGGAGATTGTATTTACGTTCAGCATCTCCTCTCCGTATCCATCCGGCATACACAAAACAGCCACTCCAAATGTAATTAAACGGCGGACAAAAAAGAACCATAATGCCGCGTAATGTGGTTACTTCCGAAGGGACGACCCGGGTAAACTTGATACAAAGGGCTGAGATCAAAAAAAAATTTATTTTCATATTTTCCAAGTACGTCTTTACCATTAAAATTTTAATACAGAGACAGAAAGTCATCTGACTACTTTCTTTATTCTCTTCAACTTACGCAACTACTTTTTTTCGGCCTTTTCTTCGCTTCTATCTTCAACCCCT
>NW_014333737.1:275262-283418 GCF_000341935.2 Cephus cinctus | reverse complement strand
CCCACCCCACCGCCCCATTCACTGTGACCAAACCGGCAGCCCTCTTTGCTTATTTGTCACCCACCATTGCGCTCTTGTCAGTTTTCGTCCAATTTTCACTTTTTACCTTGAATTAATTGCCGGCCATGAACATCGAGTGAAACTTTACGCACAATGCTCGAAATCCCTTTGTTTCGAGAATCCTAGGAGAGACGTCTTGCAGACATTTCTCACGAAGATAATTTCCACCTTTGACTCCTCGAGCCATTTGTCAATCGTCCCTGACGCCTCCCGCACCCCTTTCCCTATGTTAGTATATGCAACCGGAGGATAACGCTTTCCGCTTAGCTGGCACGCCCTGGAATATTTTCCTCGCAGATCTCACGGTTTCGCTCCTCTTCTTCATCCCTTATTTCTTCGTTGTGAAAGGAACAGCGGCGGCGGCGGCGGCGGCGGCGGCGACGTCGACGAAGAAAATTGATTACTTAACGCTGTATCCGTACGAAAAAGTCGTTAGAAAGTTAAAATATTATCCGGTGCTAGCATTATATCAAGGGTGAAATTAAGAAAATTACCCATTGCTACAAATAAGCTGTTATAAATCCTTGCTCCATTCTATTTTTCTTCCCCTCGTCTTCTGTACGCTCGTTTCTTTCTATTTTGCGTGAAGCAACAATATGGCCGAATAAAAGTACGGATTATACAGTCTATTATAAGCAGTGTCCTAGTAAAAAGTCTGTCCAGGGGATATAACGATATACGTTACAGAGCGAGATAACTTTACTAGCTTTTCATAATTAATTTAATTTTTATTCTACGAAGTGCTCGTGCTTTATTGGCAACGCCATTATTTACAATGACGTTTAGTGATTCGTTTGATGATTGATCTCGTATAAAGAATTCCCTTTTACGGTGCCTCATTACATTCAGTATTTCAGGATGAGACAAATGGTAGACGGAGACAATACATATACAATTCCGCTAGGTGCACGGATTTCCCCCTCAATCGTATAAACATTGGCAATTTTTAGATTGGAATCCAAACACCCACGCTATTTTTCTTGAGAAATAGCATCCATTCGTTAAGATAGGCAAGTCCTGCGCGAGAAGAATACAAATGGGGGCTATGATCTCGACACAGCTCCCATTCCATTAAGAGAACATCGATACTCGAGATTAGTCCTAAAAGATTGATCCACGACAACACGGCCAATATAACGGACAGAGTAACCCTAAAAATGATAAAGACGTAATGTAAAAAGTCCTTCGAATACCGGATTCGTTACTTAGCAAATCAAATATGTACGAAGGATACTTTCCGAGTACTTTGCGTTCATCCGTTTAAATGTATTCTAGCAAAAAAAAAAAAAGTGGATTCGCCCGTTTCCCCAGGTCACGGCAAATGGACGATCATTGCTAAACTGGTACTTTATATTTTTTTTAAATTCTATCTCGTACTCTCGAATACTCAGGATTTAAAAAAAAGTACAGGACAAGGTAAGTGGACAATATTGTCAGTGTCCAAAGTAGGATTTCTGATAGCAGCAAAGCGAATGGCGTCACTTCCCTCGTTATTTCACTTTTTCGAGTGTCCTCTCTTGCCTTTACTGCTTCCCGGCCAGCCATTTCCTCGGTCCGGTGCTACGTAGACAAAATACTGTCATCTAACGTCGAATGGCCTTTAACAATCGGGAACTCACGTAAATCCCAGTCTTTATGTTCTTAGTCCGCACGTCTCACCTTATGGTGCACAGATCCCGTTGAAATTAATTTGCCCAGACATTTCGTCCCGAATACGAAAGAAGCTGCGGAAGCGATTCCGCGCGAGTTCAGGCGAAAATAAAGGAGCGTCAATTGTTAAGTTACGAGCTTGCTGCGACTTTATATGTTATCTCATAGATTGGCAGAAAATTTTAAAAATGATCCATGGTTACTGTAACAGGATATATGCATGACTGTATATTCTCACGCGTTCGAATGCTTATAAGCAGCATTAGCAAACTATAGTGTTTTGGTTCGTGGCTGTTTCCATAACATAATTATGGTAGGAAGTGAATGGAGTTTCATATGCAATTTTAAGGCGGAGCACTCCTGCTCAGGTCTGGCTGTTGGTTAATATAGAAATTAACATTGCCAGGCTGCTGCGCGAAGATTAAGACAAGAAGGAAGTTTTGCGACATTAATTCAAGCTTTCATTGTTGAAATCGAGTGCGAGCTCTTACTAGGATTCTTGCTGCACAGTGTTCTCTAAGCTCGAATCTCACGTTCCATATGCAATGAATTGAATGAGAACAGCGTGATATGGAAATACTATGCTTCCCGTGGAATTTACTAAGAGAGGCTCCGACTTGGTTGGAAAATATAATCCCAGACAAGCATTTCGCTCATCCCATTTTGGCCATTTGCAGATTTCTCCTCCATGTCCTCTCACGACCGTCCAACGGGACTTCTAACACACGGAATGAAATATCGATTTTCAATCCGACACAGTTTAACACCCAGTTGATTCCGAACGAAATTGATTGGCTGCTGCGGTCTCGCCACTAATTTCACAATTACGAGCTGCACAGGATCTAAAGCTGTGGCTCGGTGAGATAATATCGATATAAAGATTTTAATCCGTCCACCTGTCATTCGAATGACTTTACGAGAAAGCGGGGTTACGGGCTAAACGTATAGCTATACTATAAGTCGGTAGGAAAAGGCTTTAATGGCCGCAGCCACGGCGTTGTATCATCCTGATAATCGGAGATAGGGAGTAGCTACTGTAATTGGAAAAGTTTCCAGCATTTTTTTTCCCCTTGTTCCTCCTTATTTTTAGAAACAAAATTTTTCCTCACTGCGAAACCATCGCATACGGAATTCAGCGTATTGCTTCGAGCAACGATAAGGAATTACCCCTTTTGGATATTTATACCTTATCCATTTGGCAAGATCGTGCAATTTAAATTTCGAAAATAAAATTTCAACCGGCTGACTTCGTTACCCTTAATTACAACCCTTGATATTTACGTTTAATCGAAACGCCCTTTGGTATACTTAATACCCAAAGCCACCTGTGCTATATCTATACGGAGGAAGATTTGCTGGTTGCAAATTTGCGTTAATAATTTGACGCCAGGCTAAACGAACGATCTCTCGTATAACCAGAAATCGCTGATAAATTTAACTTTCATGATCGAGAAAGTCCCTAGCCGTGTCGCGTTAGTCCAAGGAAAGCCACATTTTTTGACGAAGTGGAAAACTTGCGAAAGAGCTTCTTCGACGCGTCGGTCGCCCTAAAGAATTAATAAAAAAAAAAAAAGAACGTGCACGGCTGCGATGGCTGCGGCAGCCACCAGCCCCCTTGCTCACGGTGAACTTGGCAAATTATAACTGGCTGCTTTTTAGCCTTGCGGACTTTACGCCTCAGGATTTCTAAGTTAGCTCGTGATGGTAAACGTGGAAATCGTATGGGTGATATTGCCTCGAAGAATTCCGATAAATGATTAAATTTTCAATGATTCAGTTTCCAATGTGTGTGTCTGCCGTAAGTAAATTTTTCCTCTCGTTCTCTCCTTGTCGCTTCTATGAGGATGTTCTGAATGCAAATAGTTTAGTGATTACATTGCACTTTACTATTTACCAATACGCTAAATGTAGAGGGTGGTTGGTATGACTATCGGATGCGCGCGCAGCTTGGCAATGTATCGATTTGATATTTGTCGTGTTTCTCGCGAGGGTGGGAAATTTTTTTTTTGTCAAATTCCACGAAATATACGGTGTTAGAATAATAGCTTCGATTTTGGACTCTCTAATGGGAAATACACGAGGAGGGTAGTCCTTGATATTCGCACGGATATGAAATCGTATAGGAAGGTAAAATTTGCACAGTTTCCTGGACGAATTCCGATAATCGTTTAATCATCCTTAAAGGAATATTTAATGGGAGTTAACTTACCGGAGTGTAAAGTTTTCGAGAGAGAAGCAAAGTAACGAAATGTAATTTTAGTCTTTCTTAAATGCAAGAAGGAACAAAATAATGTGTAAACGATTCACGTAATTAATACGATAATTCATTTTTGCCATTGGCAAACTCAATATCCAACTTGATTGAATATTTTCAATTATTAATTCACGACTCGCCCGGTATATAAAAAGTAAATAAGTAATCGAACACTCTGACGCATAAGTGAGAATTATTTGGATTTATCCAACAAATCCAAATGACGAGTACACGGTAATACCAATCAAATCTGTTATCAACATGTTTGCCAACCTCAGCGTAAAAATATTTCGTGAAAAAACTATGATTCTTCGAAACATCGATGTTTTCAATTATTACGTTTCAACGAAATAACCTCGTGTCATTTTGCAACATATTGAGTCCACTACGACAATTACTATATTCAGATGTCCGTCAACCACGTGATACTTTCTGGATCACTGACTATAAATTTTCTAGCAGTGATTTTTCTCCCGGTCAGAATTAGGATTCGATGAGAACGGAAATATGGAAAGGGCCTTACGAGCTTAAAGTACTTCGGATATGAAGGTCTTCCTATTGTAGGAAGGAGCATTATGATTCGTGTCTAACGGAATGTAAAGTATCGATCTCTCTCGGGGCATAGTGAAGGATATGAGATTTCGTTATTCGCATAACGTGTAAAATCCTTCTGGACTATTCCGTGAGCAGGAAAAATATGAAAAACGCTCATATACTTTATACGAGTATAGAAAAAAAAAAAAAAAAATCGGTATCGTAATGTATTTGAATTTACAAAGTAACTGCAAACGTCACGTCGATGACGTTCGATCAAAAGGTAGTCTTCATTTATTCACTCGAGATACCAATATGCTCGCTTGAATAGCATCGCACGGCTTATTCCGCCATGTAAAATGACTCTTGATATTTTCACAACGTACCGTACACATATCGAGCAATTCGATATATCTACAATTTCAATAGAAGCCTATTATCGATCCTCGTATCAGAGTTTAGTTAGCGGAATAACAAATTGCCTGTCCAATTGACATAATTCATTGACATATTGCAGCATAACAGTAACACGTATTGATAAGCTGTTTAAATGATCTCTAATTATCAAAGTCTCTCCATAAATCGATACAACATGAATTTCTGATATTGATCCTCTCAAAGTAGATACCTGTGCCCGATACTAAATACATGAACCAAACGAAGGGATATTAAATAATTATACATATCAGATTATTAATAAATAATTAAACTCTCTTGCTTAATCAACGTATGTTAATTATACAAAGTGGAGTATTAATAATATTCAAGTCCAAGTGGCAACTGTCGCCAGCCCGTTATCTAATATGTAATTCGGCATAAGTTCGCACGAGGATGGAAGCCGACGTTAATCTGGTGATAATCTGGCAACAACGGTGATTATAGGTGTTCACCTAACGACACTCGCCAACAGAACCAGGAGGTCATGCTGATAGGAGCAATTGATGCTACGATGACGCAACAGATTGATACGACTTTTGCCACGTGCTAATTGATTTTGATATGACAATTGATATTAATTGGTATAATCAGTCGACGGTCGTCGACCATTAAAAAAGAAATACGTAACTTCGTCATAGTCCCATTACATAATAATTATTCATACGATCTATTAAACTAATCTCGACTAATCTCTATATTAACCTAATCGGTCACCCTATGCTCTTAAACACATTAGTACTACCCCCTAATGTCACGTGTAACCATTCGCCCAAGTGGGGCAAATAGAATGGAAGGTAACACAATGGAAAGGCGACATAATAGGTACGGCGAATACGTGCGAAATTTACAGAGAACTTAATTCTACACTTGCCTGTGACAGTTCGCAGCGCAATCGTCGAATTTAACGCAAGGACTAAATTTGGCTCTGCATTAACGTACCCGATGATTTGATTGGATGCGTCGATCTTGGAGCGTGAGGAATGTGTCTACGTACCGAGGAACGATTTCAAGCGTGATCGATACCCCTTGGCTGTGCCTTTTAATGGCGTGAGGGTTTATTATACGTTGGATGAAGTTGGGCGCAAAAGGGTTAGCACTATTAATTACCGAGGCACGTGGAGGAAGAGTTAATGATGACACTATAATTAAGTGCTAGAGATGTAAGGTGGGTGACGTGAAAGGTAAGTCTAGGGAGTTTGATGACTGCGAAGTTATTTTGACCGTCAACGAGCATTTTCATCCTACGGTATTTTCGTGGCTCAACCCAAAAATTGAATTTGCGTCCGTTTGGTTAATTAGCGCGCGTCATCGTCAGTGTTAATATTGTCACTATAGAAACGGGACTGTAATTGGATTGGTATATAGATGTGATGCTATAATTAAGCATTGGGTTCAATTGTCAAATTGTAGATGGCGCGGACAATAGCATCTGTCGCATGACGTTTTTTCATATTATTCGTATTGATATGGAACGGAAGGCGGTCCGATGAATAGTTGCACTCAATGGCACGGAAGGAAAAGTTGCTGGCGCATTCTGCTCTATTGAACACGTAAAGGTAGTCACTGCCGAATGCGTTATATGCAGTATTTCATCGAAGAATACGAGAGAGATCCTTTTGCTTTCTGTGAATCGAGTATACTTCTGCCTTTATCTGTATACTTTCTTGCCTCTTCGTACGCTTTAAAACGTTTCTTCGTTTCACTTCTCTCTTGCTTATTCAATAATATTCAAATAATTGATTTTCAAGAGAAAGAATTTTCATTAATGGCATTTAACGTGGAACGTATTGATGAAATTCTCAGGTCGCTGTTAAGCTAAACATAAAGTCCCGATTAATAATGTATTTTCTATCCAAGTCAAATAGGAATGAAGTTTTTATATTCAATTTTATCCATCATTCCAGCTACTATACAGGTGCGGATATTAATTAAGCATCTGCTATGTACCTTGGAACGTTGACTTTTCCTGCAACGTATGTTCGTGACCAACCGGGAACTTTCGTTATTCCATTGATTCGATGTATATCTGTATTACCAAAAATTCATTTCCTGCTGCTTACGTGTATATCTGTATAGCAACAATAAAATGGCAAGCTCGTGTAATCACTGCTCCGTTGTAAATTTTGACGGTGCACTCTTGTCAGAGTTGTACCTGCGGCGCGCAGCATTGATTTCAATGGAGCTCAACACACGCGACTGGCATTCAGCGTGCATTGCTGGTCTCCCTGTGAAAGTTCTTTTGCAGCCAGTGGTTCTATAAATGACGATTCGTTCAATGCCGAGCATCTAACGGGAAAAAGAGACTCGTGGAGAATCGTAGGGATGAAAAGAGAGCCAAAGGGATAAGAGAGATGAAAATGGACCAAGAGTAAAATACTTATAACGCAAGATAGATTCAAGGAGCGATCACGAGTAAATAAATCCTAAAATGTGAGAGTAAATTTAACACGCCTATTGCGTATATAATAAATATATACGAATAAAATTTATTTTACGTATATATATATATATACTGTATATGGATTACATCTAAAGGCGTCGGACCGTAAGATAACGAAGGCCAGTATATCGTCTTTGCGAATTTATCGTTGATAAGATGAAAAGACGACCAATCTGGCAAAGTGTATTACAAAATTGGAAGTTTGCGTAAATTTCACCTGGGTAAAGAGTCGTTTCGTAAAATCCCCATTGTGCTGGGTAGACTCTCAATGCAATCCAGGAATGGATGCGAAAACTCGACAAACCCTTTAACAAGGACGCACCTCCTTTAAGAGGGATGGAATTGAGCTCATCCCTTAGCTAAGTCGCGTATTTACCCTTTCACCTAACGTCACTGATGTAGAAATACGAAGGATTCGCAGGATGCTGTTCGGCTGCTGATATATATATATATACATATATACATATATATATATATATATATTGTTCAGTTGGAAAAACGTAATTCTTCCATCCTAGCGGACATTATAAGATTGGGCCAGATTATACGAGCCACGAAATGACGTAAGGTTACGGGGACTTAAAAACATCTAAGAAGTATCTACTTGTTTCTTCCTCTTACGATTCCGTAAACGAGGACTGTTATTGTCGCAACGATCCTCCAAGAAGTCCAGCTCATTTCCATACCAGGCGCTCTCTCGTCCTCTTCTTTCATTTTTACACTTTTCTCCTCTCAACTACCTCACCCCTCGCTTCGCTTGCCCCCCCCTACCCTTCGACC
>NW_014333737.1:239281-275178 GCF_000341935.2 Cephus cinctus | reverse complement strand
CCCACCCCCGAACACCCTCCGCCCCTCCGCCACCCACCAGCCTTTACTTTCTTCTTTCTTCCGCCATATAACAGCAGTTCTCCACTCTAACTCAATTTTCTTCAGTCCTCTTTCGGATAACTATAGCGGAACTTCCAAGAGCTATGATGGCCGATGACATTTAATGTTTTTTTCCCTGTCGCATCCCTTCCGTCGAGAAGTCCATTAGTAGTTCGATCATCGTAGCGCGTAATTCAGTTTCGATGGGTCCCTTCTCTTCTTCTTCCTTTAGCCTTTCTTTCCTTCTACTCTCCTTACTCTTAACTCTCTTAGGACGAGAGGTCAATCATGACCTCCGACAGGACAGATTTCATTTTTAAATCTCTATCCGCAGCTTCGCGATAGCCGGGCTCGGGAGAAGCTACAGGATGAATTCAATTGTTCTCGTAAGCTAAAGCTACATGCCAAGACTTCGGGTGACATTGTCGAGAATCGGTTCGCTGATTTCCTTTGTCGATTCGCGAAGCTGCTAATAGCCGCAAAAACTATTGCCTAGTAATTTCACGTGCACTCGAACTACATTCAATGGAGTCGTAATGCACCCCTGCCGGGTTTCGCTTCATTAATCGTAAATGCTCCAGCATCTTTCTCTTTGAGAGATCAGTTAGTATATATATATATATATGTATATATATATATATATATAGTATATGTATGAAAATTCAAAGTTGGTACGCATTGTTGCGTAGCTGCGTACGAGTAGACAAAGTCGTACAACAC
Organism: Cephus cinctus; assembly: GCF_000341935.2. Classification (NCBI taxonomy): domain Eukaryota; kingdom Metazoa; phylum Arthropoda; class Insecta; order Hymenoptera; family Cephidae; genus Cephus; species Cephus cinctus. The sequence goes on along the minus strand of NW_014333737.1, from coordinate 274,419 downwards.
AAGGAAGAGCAGAGAGGGATAAAGAGAATAGAAGGTAGAAGAAGATGAAATGAGAGAGTAGAGAAATACTAGAAATCGGATGCTGGAGCCATGCGCGAGGGTCCGATCACGACCTCACGTACAACCAATCGCTGTACACTGCTGAAACAGCTATTTCCACCTCGCTACATCTGATTGGATGAACCAAAGTGACATCGGAACGTTTGGACACTGTCCACTTGGCAACAATCAAACGCTATAATCATCTTGAGTAACGATTAAAGGGAGCTCGTTTTCCAGTCGACTTTAGGTCTGCAAACAAAACTGTCGCTTTACTGTCGGATACCAAGAGCGAAAGCATCAAACGAATACATGGGGGAAAAAGAGCCTGTCCATTTTCAATATTAGCTCCTGTTTGTTGTCGGAACTTGTATCATGCAGGATATATTGGTGACGTGGATAATCATATTAATTTAGCAGTTAGCGTGTTCGCGGATTAGCATGTCGATTCCGACAGTTCATATATTCATCTCGCGTTTACACGATGGTAATTACATATATCAAATATGCCGACCGTCTGGAATAATTGACGTTCCAACTATATTTTAAATACATATAAAAAATAAATATGCTAACAGTAATACCCGTCACTGAGATTTTGTATGATATTCATAAGCTGTGTATACGATGGGAAAATAACTGTGAAAATCTATTTGCCCGGTGTACATCTGCCTGTGGGATATATTTATATACCATAAAATTTCTCACTTCGTACAGAACTACGAGGAAGGAGTTTCGCTTTGCCTCGTTGCCGTTTGAAAAATGGATGCCTCTCGTGGCCGAGTTAAGCACGGGGAACATTGTTTTTAAGAATAAAAGGTGCCATTAATAAGTCATTTCTTGGAGAAATGCCCAAACGACTTCAGCTCTGGATCATGCGTAACGACTGAGACAATTTGCCAATAGCTACTGTAACTGCATATACATATAATATACTATATTATATGTATACTACTGTAGCTATGCCCGGCGTTAGCTTTCTGGTTCGGTCCACGTTCTCCACGTTCTGTATAGAATATCCAGCATGGCTGACCTGCGTGGCCATCCTGGCCAGGAGATTTATTTGCTTTATAAATGAAAGCCAATGTCCTACAGCGTGGCCGAGATGATTCATTGCTGTATTGCATAGTACGCGAGCGATCTACTTTCCTAGTGGTTCAAAAGATAGAATTTAGTTCGACCCTTGCTCATGATTCTCACCTCCTAGGAGAGACTGCAGCAAGGTCAAAAAGTTAACCCCGAATCGCCAGAACGAAAAGTCTTGGGGTGCCGAGTCCTTCGTTAAAATATAACTAACGTCTTCGCGGTGCACCTCGTTGGGCAGGTAGTCGGTTCAGGTTAAAGTCTGAGAACAAGTTACGTACTTACGGATCGTGCGGACTGGAATTGATAGTCAACCATTATTCGGCGCGTGAGTAGCATAATGAGATCCGAGGATAATCCTTGTCGAGGTGGCTTGCTCTCGAGCAATTTATTTTTAAGTCCATTTATTTTTTATTTCATCTTCCTCCTCTTTTTCTCCTCTGGCAACAGCGATTCTAGAAATATGATTAATTCTGGCTTAGCAACGAGATTTCACAGCTTCCCTACCCCTTTTTTTTCCTCATCGATAATATATGCAGATGCTTGACACGAGTCACAATTTATTTCATTTCCAGGGAGAAAAAGAAAGTTTTATGACTAATATACGATAATGCGCCATTCGATACATATATATATCTTTTTTTTTTCCGAGAACGTGATAGAATTCGAGAGCCATCAATATCAGCCGTCGCAGATGCCGCGAGCTTCTCGAGTTTGGGATGGGACAGAACTTTTCTCCTTAGTTAAAGTATCAATATTTTTAGACGGCTATCGTTTACTCTTCTATATCTAAAATCTCATTGGCTCCATAACGTATCGATTTATTATTTTTTTTTCTTTTTCTATTTCGATTCTATCAATGTACCAAATCATACTAAAATCGAGTGTCTATAATTTGATATGGTTATGTAACGCTTATACGTATGCATGTCTGAAAAATTTCTGGGAAACACATGGAACGTCCTTCTAGTGGTTTACCTTCATCGTCGTCAGTGAGGAATACCGGCAAAAGGTAATAGGAGCTTTGTGAATTAATACGCGTGTGTTACATACTATATATATTTTTTACGTTTGATTAGACTTCCGAAGGATGAAAATTCCTCGAAAATTCCATGGGTGCTGATCCGAGCACTGGAATTAGAGGTTTCGAATAATTTAATCCTGACAAAATATTTGAGTCACTAGTTAGCTAGGGCCCTTCGAAATATTTTTACTCTTTCTTTCTGCCGCCCCTTGACAACAATGACTCGATACGTAAATCAACTAAAAATTTTATGTTCTACAGAATCCAAATGTATTTCACCATTCTCAATGTTTCTTACGTTCGATTGTATAGTTCAAGATAAAAACACCCTGATAACTGAACAGAGGACAAAAAGTACCCTTTTCTTTGGCAGTCATGTACATTCGTGAAAATAATGCAAAAGTGTACAAGCAAATTTGTAATTACGCGATGGCCTCAACGGAAGGCACGTTCAGCTGCAAACTTATTTCCAGAGTCCATCGACTCGTTGTAAGAGGGCAGAGATTTAATTACGTTTAATAATGTATGCTTACGTAGGACGTCAGGGAGGCAGAATTAACAGAGTTAAAATTGTTTCTCGATGCATTTGATACATTTCAATTACAATATACATATATTCACGTCCTGATAAAAATTTTGGCCGAGCCTGAATGGAATGTCGGAGAAAATAAAGCTTAAAGGAAGAAAACGAAATGAAAAACGAAAAAAAAAAAACAAATGATATTGGTACCGTCATCGCCCTTAATGGAAACTGATATTTCTCTTCGGATCTGACTCTTCATCTTCTTCCCAATTTTAGGTATCAGCCTCCTCTTTTTAATATTAGCGTGACTTGCAAAAGCCAATGGCGCCTTCCACTATACTGTATATACATCCAGATAGGTGATCTCCCGTAAGAGCTATTAGCTTTCTCTCACGTATAAAGTACTATCGAGAAACTTATTGATTTTTCTTTTATTCTGGCAAACTTTCCAAGCCGGCAACCCAACGTCTTACAGGTAGCTAGCCGGGCTGATAAGTACTTAGCGATCACGCACCTTACTCGCTCGAGTCTTTTATACACGAAGTACTGTAACACGTTCGACTAACAGCTTAATCCCTTTTATTAAAGGGGCGAGCGAAGATCTCATTCACGATATACCGAGCGGCTTACTATTTCCCCTGTAAATCCGATTCTCAGGGCTACTGCTATCTTGCTATATACATGCACATGAAAACTTATCTCTGACAGTATGTATCGTGATATGCTCTATCTGTAATGCTTTTGCGATCGATCCCATCCACGGGTCTGGTGTTCAGGTTATTACCTAATTCTGCATGGTACGTATACACTATACCAAAAGCGATGATAAAGTACCGTTTTTGTTAAGAAATTTGAGGTCGAGGGTGATGCTGTTAGTATTGGCGTGGATGACGTTAATTAATATTTCACACGAAGATCCTGGAAATAATTCATTTGATAATATCTGCGAATATCTACTGGCATCGTTCAACTGTGGTTTACCCTCTTGGCGTTTTAACCTCAACGGTTAACTTTGACAATTGATGGCACGGATACACGCACAAAAGTTCCCTATCGCCCTATGTACAGAGTGTATCGTTTAAGATCGACGTTTGCGGATTGCGGTGAAACGGTGCACGGTTTCGAAAATCTGACGTGACGAGCATTTTTTTTTTTGGATTTATCAAATTTGATTTTCTTTTTTGTCTTGATTTAAAGACAAGCCGATCAAGCAAGACTATCATGCGCGTCGCGTACGCTTATTAAAATCGGGGAAAGTTGTTCGATCGAAGTTCGTGTCTTGAAGGTGGCAGCATCATTCACGATAGAAGGAAAAACGAACACGTTCATTGCGAAATGCTATCATAGCAGCACGCCTGGCCTTTTTCGAAGCCAGAAAACTTAGTTTCGTAAAAGTTTCTGATTGCAAACAGACGCGCTGTACGTGTATGCCAATTTTGCCTCACGTATGCATAGCATGCGATATCGAAAACGGAATAAGGCGTACGCGAGTCTGATTGAAAAATAAGGTGAAACTTTGGAAACTTTTTTTTTTCAAAGGACGATAAAGCTTATATAAGGTTCGGGCGCTAAAATTCCTTTTGAATCAGCCAATAGTCGCTTAGCTATTACGGGTTGTCGAATTCCCTTCTATTTTTGTTGGGTGCCCACGTCGAACAACGGTCATTCCATTTATTGAACAAAACTGCAGCTGGATTGGAAATCCACCAGCAGCACGTCTGATGCACATACAGATTTTGACGAACATACATAGTGGCATGTAAATACGACCGCAATTGTTTAGTCACATAAATATCTATGAAAAATACAATTTTTTTTTGTTTTCAACACAGACCGGAACCACTCACGCCGTAAATTCTAATTGAAAAAACATTTGCCAAATTCTCACGTTGAATTCGCGTCACAAATGCTGTTATGGTAAATGCCCATAAAAGCTTATGCCATACGTAACATACATCCACGTATATAGAGAACGGCAAGATAGTAACTGGAAGGCGTGAAACTAGTAATAAAGCGAATTGCGATTTACATTAAGAGTTTCAACATCCCAGCCATTGCAGGGAGGTTCAGTAATGCCCGTGCAAGTTCATTAATAGATTATCTTGACAATGAAAATGGGTCACCGGAAGCATTGTTAATTTGTCTGATACATACAGGAGATTATAGCTGAGCAGGCTCTGCCAGATATACATGGGATTTCAGTGCGGAAATCAATTTGAACCGATTTCAAAGTGCATAGGATATATCATAGGATAGCTTACAGTGTATGTGGCGAATGTCGTTGCCTTTTTACATGAATAGAATTTATCACTTTTCGGAGAGGTAATGTGTAGGATAGCTCGCCTCCCCTAGTGTATATACATATATTACAGCGTATACCCTACAAAAAATCTTGACTGTGTACATGCTACATTTTTAATATTCATTCTCCGAGTAAGCTCCACGGTCTTCCATAGGTTGGTATATACTGGCATATATCTACTAGCTCCTTACGGTTGGGTACAGTCGCGAACCTAAATGTACTTTGCAGATGATAGGTCCCGAGGGTAAATTTACAAAAGGATATTGCTCGTTCTATCCGTGCTAACGCAATTTTTCGGTGCGTGCCGTTCGACGAGCTAAGAGATTTGCGGGTCTTAAATGTAAAAACTAACCAGATGTAACGCAGTGAGATCCAATAGGAGAGAGGAGAAAAGAAGAAAAAATTGGAGTACCGGTATAAAAATCCTGTAAGTCCCCGACGCTTTGTATTCAGATCCCGCACGTTAAGTGTTTCTCATTATTTCCATGGAAAGCGCTTTACGTCTCATTTATCATAGCGTTCATTTTTGCGTTTTAATGCAGCCACACTATTGTAATGTTAAATGCCTATAGAAACCGGAGGAAAAGTCTTGCTGGTGCCAGAAAAGAAATACCGCGAGAACAAACATTTCAAGATGTAGTTGCTTAAGGAGAGAGAGCCCGATCTGAAAGGATGAAGAATTTTCAATGGGATTTTAATAATATTCATCATACCCGTGATTTCGCGTCGAGACGCTCTGATCGCAAGGGACATTAAATGACAAGAGTGAATAGGGATAAATTGCTGAATATTAATTCCTCCCTATTCTGACCCTCTCAAGACAGTCTATTTATCAGCTTCCCGACGCGGGATGATGTACTGACACAGAGACCTTCTTCATCTCAAATATTAACCAAAACAGGAAACGAATGCACTTCCTTGTAAAATCACGTCGTTAGTCGACCATAAAAAGATCTATTATTGCAACAGGAGACTAAGGGTTTGATTATTCGTAAAAGTGGATGAGAACGAATTTCCTCATTTCATCACGGTTCAGCACGACCACTTGGGCATGCCGGATACTGTTGATACAGCAGGAGGAACCTTGAGATCATGATCCTAATGAAGGAGATAGTTTGCTTTGGTTAATGAGGACAACAGAATTTTAAGTCAGCCTCTTTAATTTAATGTTTAACACACAGTCCCGTTATCAAGTGGTTTTCTTCAGCAATTAATATCCAATGCAGCTCACCGTGGATACAATTAACGCATTGTTCGCGGATTACGTAAAATTATGTTTTTCGCGAACGTATATATAATTGCGATATTTAAAAAAAAAATAATAATAAAAGACAGATGATGAAAATTTAGTTGAAAAAAAAATCCAGTACTTTTTAAATTATAGCAGTTTTACGTAATTATTAATTTCGCCAAATTTGAAAAACCGCCCGCTCGCCGGACGTTCGCTAACGATGTCTTAGCACAGAAGATAATATACCATAATATAACATACCTTCTTGAAAGTTCTTTTGATAATCGATCGACTCTATTGCTCTCAAATCCTCGTTCCTCGCTTGGATGATATTTGTAAAAATTATTGACAAGCCATATCCGACGATGGTAGATATCAATAGAATACTTAGCTACCCCATTGGATCCGTGTTCTAAGGAAACTTTAATCTCTCTCTCTATACTGGATGAAGTACCTATTAATTACCATTTAATAGTACTCCTACGTGGTATTAGCCGGTGCATGGAATTCCTGATCATTTAATTTCCTATATAAGCTAATCAATTGGTCTTCATTCTCTTGTACGTGGATGCATGCACGAGTAGGAAGTTTGACACGAGGCTATGCTAATGACGGCAAACCCTTTAAAAGATAGGCAATTCCGTAAGGCAATTATTAGTTGCGGCGATGCTGCTTCGCTCGTATTAATCGATCGTAGCCCAAATTGCGTCATTAGCTAGTCCATCCCGTCGGTGTGATTCACATTATCCCACTTTACTTGGTCGATTCTAGAAGACAGGGTTAGGTACCCGGACAAAGTGTATTGGATGGTTACCATCCGACGTGTATCTAGAATATTATCGTGTATCTTGTATATATATATATATATTGTTCACAGTCCGGGGTGGACCTGACAGATAATGAAATTAGCATCTATTTATTCCATCAAGTCATCTACTAAATTGGAAAATTACCTATTGTAATGATATTAACCCATTATTGAACGTCGTAGATACTAATTGCTGATTAACTGCTGTAAGTCGTTAATCAATAATCACTTATCTCTATTGTTCACCTCTGTGAGTTACGTGTACATATAGTTCTGTTATATATATATACACACATACTATGAATAAATTCTCTCGACGTTCATTTCTAAGGATTCTCTGTGTTATGAATAAATCGATTGAAAATCATTGGAAAATACGTTTGATTTAACGAATATTTACCGCCCTAACTCACCAAGTGAAGATGAGCGCTCTCCAACCTATTCCGGACTGTATAACCGAATTAGTATTTAATTCGAAATTTAAATTCAACGTTTATTCATCCTTGGACAGGCCATTCGAATTTAAATGGACGTTTCGAGACGAATTGGATATCGTGTAAAGCCCTGGGCGTGAATGACGTACCGTTTTTTTTTTTTCTGAATAATAAAAGATCGATTCGATATCTGCGTATTTTCATTTTGACGAATATTTTATAACACTACTGCATACATATGGTACAGCGTTTTCTTTATGCCTCTATGTGAGGCGAGAGAAAAGTTGGGTCATAGTAAGAATTTAGGAGTTGCAAAATCAATGAGAAAATTTCGCGATCGGAAATCGTACCGTTCAATATCGCATCAGGAACATGATACGTTTGGCGTAACGTGGCTGGCTCTTATGGGTTTCTTTTCTTTTCAAACGTCGTTTTGAACGGGCGACATATTGTAGTTGTGAGTAAAATTATAGCTGAAATAAAACAAGTGTCTTTTTTTTTCATTTCCTCCAAAAATTCCCAACTGAACGACGACGTGTTTCTAGTCGAAATTCGTGATAATTCAGTTCATAAAAAAAAAAATGAAATTGAAAAAATCATTTCGAAAGATAATTAAAGGATTTCCCGAGCTTTCCACTAGAATGCATATTACGTCAAAACGCCAGTATAATTTCGTAAGCTCACAGACGCTCGGATATTCTTCTAGATTTCTCAAGAACGTTTCCCAAGATCTCCCATACTGCACATCTTCTCGGTTTTCTCTAGCTTTCTCAATTTTTCTCGACATTATGACAACATTCAAGACGGTTTATATGGCCTCTGATTCAGTCACGTTTCGCCATAGAGCAATTCCATAGCATTTGCCTTCCACGTAAGTTTAAGATCTGGAGATTCCTCTGTACCGTAGAAGACGCTACCATTTTACGTAGCGAATGCTCGTATGCGGTTTTCGTGGTCATTTGACGTTCGCTCTGTGTGGCTTCCTTTTCCACCTACAGCAGCACGTTCGTGCCGACCACACTTTATCATCTTGCAATTATTTCGCAGACTCCCCTTACTCCATCTTCTCTCCACCTATCACAACCTCTATAAAATATACGTTTGTAGGCGGACCAGTAGTGGCTGGTTATTTATTTTTCCAGTAACTGTAATTTTTCAAACACTGCCTGCGGAAAAATGTGCCAGGCTGTTTTTGACATGCTGAAAAATACGATGTTAGAGGCGGCATTTCTTGGGTCTTGCTGAGGTAAGAGGAACAAGGATTGTAAGTTATGGGATTGATTTCCCTTGTTGTCGAGAACCCGCCACGCTCCTATTATTTCGCACCTAATCCTTAACAGGATTCCGAGTCGAGTGGCACATTTAAGCCACGTATACCTTTTATCGACACCCGAAACACGAATTTACTGAATCTAAAGAAATTTCGAAAAAGATTCGAAAACCAGTATAACTCGCAATCTTCTTCCATAACCGAAAATTCGTTTTACCAAAGAAAACCGCTTCTCGATCCAGAATCAATACCCATTGACTCGAATAACGTAAGTTACGCAGATTCTATATTTTCACCAAAAAAAAAAAAAGTAATATTTTCCTCGTTACGTTAAAGAAACACGTGACCACCCTTTTACCATCTACCGAATCCTCATGTTTTACAAGATTTTTCGGTCAGCACTCGTTTTCGGAACAAACCATTTGCTGTACCGGAAACGACGTTGCGGCTTTCACTCGTCACTGGCTGCACCTGCTACCCACCCATCCACCCAGCATCCACTAGATGCAATCTCTGCGAATCTCGAGGAGGTTACAGTCTCCTCTCTGGATCCTAACATAGAAAACTAGCGAAGCATCCCTTGCCGAGTGCAGAGTGCATCTCACCATCTCGCTCATCAATCTACACGTCCAACTTGGCGGAACTGTTGCTCGTCTAGCGTGAACTGAGGGGTTTTATTGGGCGCGCGGAAAAATTATTAATCTTCCCATAATAATGATACATCTCAGTCGGTATTGCGTGGTGAGAGATTATGACAAGACTTTCCTATAACCACGATATAAGCAAACTTCATCCTTCAAAATCTGTAGATAAACTAATACCATATACATATAGATGCGATACACGCTCTGTGAAAACACATCGTACAAACTTTTCATTGTAAAACTCAGCCTCGGCTGTTACATTAATTCTAAAAAACCCTATCGAGCAATGTTAATATTGAAAGTGGACGTATAGATTGAAGAATAAGAGCAAAGTATCTAGGAAGAGATCCGTTCGCTCAGAGTCGAGTGCCTTTATAAAAGAATATTGCTTGAGCGAATACTTGATGATTGATCGACAATCCTCGAGGGCTTGAGGTCAATTCGAAGATGAGGAGGAATCGAGGAGGAGACAGTCGAGTAGTACTCGAAGTGATTAAACACGTAGCGTCGTTGAAAGTGACAAGGTAGGAGGTAAGTGTTCCATATAAAAAATGGGTTTTGAAAATCGAGTACCGACCACGTGGTAAGTAATCTTTTTTAAATTACTTTACAATATCACCGAGATATGTCATGAAACCGGTAGGGAAATTAAAAAAGTCTTTCTCTCTGCTAGTATAGAGTATACTATTACCAAGGTCCACGTAATACGTCTCATCCAGCTTGCATCTTTCGTTCAAAAAAAAAAAAAAAAGAAATTAGTTTCTAAAGGACTGAAACGAGAAGAGCTGCCTTAACTCTTAATGAATGTTTACCCGAGTAAAAAATTATTAAGTTCCGACTGAGCCATGGACTTTTATAATTTCATTGCCCATCGAGTGGAGAGCTAAACAGTGGATAGCAGATATAGAGCTTCGCCAACACTATACCATCTGCGATAATAGCCATACCTTAAGTAACCCGTCGTTTCGTTTAATTCATCATAAATTTTTCTATTTATTCTCAACGACTCGTTTCACGACGTTTTAACGCAACATCCTTCCGTAGACAAAAAGATCCGCTGAACTATCGTTTGTCCGTGACCGAACGATACACATTAGCAAAAGGGTCACTGCGAATCGTACACAATTTGCAGGGGATAAGTTAGGACTATAGCCGGGATATTCTTGGCAATCACAGCTTTTACGGTGGACCAATAGACGTACGCTGCGAGACTCGAAGCCTGCGCTTCCGTAAACGATAAAGGTAATGTCCTGTCTCCGTGGCAGAATCCCAAAGCAACGAAAGGGGGAAAAAAAGATAGGAGGATGAAAACCGAAAAAAAAAAGAAGAGACAGTGGAGAAACTAAATGAGTAAAAAAAGGGGACGGATGAAATAAGATAATAAAAAAATAAATAAAAGTGGAAAATACATGTCCGAGCAAACGCTGGCCTAGACGTAAAACAGCGAGCTGTGCAAAAGCAGCTAACGAGCTTCGGTCAAATTCCATCTTCGCGTTTTGCGTCCTTCGCCGCTATCGGCATATAGTATCTCCTTCTCGCACGCATAAATCAAAAGCATTATGGTAAACCGATGCTCTCGTTTATAAAATTCTGACTCAAGGAATTTACTTATGTCAGCCCTATGAATGTATAGAATCAAAAAATTTAACTGTAAATAATACTAATAAAAATTTATCCGATACCACTCGCAGTAACGAACGCAATTATTCCGTATCATTATTTACCTAAATAAGGTAAAAAAATTAATCATTACCCATACCTACGTATATATCCGTCCGGTGTAATTAAAAGAAGTTGCGGATCTAATTTTTCTTTGAAAATTAAAATTGAATTTGGAGAATCGTTACGGTGCTCCAGCTTGAAGGTACCGGCCCCGTGCAGGGGTTGGCTGGGCTGACAAACACCGGTGCAGCATCCGGAGGGGAGAGTGCAGTTTGGATCGTTATCCCATCTCGGGAACTAATACCGTTTGTCAACTTGGAGAACAGTGCTTGGCCGGCCGCACATGCACGTGCGCAGGGAAAAGAGATGCTGGCAAACTAGTCGGCAATTGCAAAGCCCAATTTTAACGTTGCTCCCCTGGGCGTAGCCTAGCTGAAGCGGTTGCAGTTCTACGGTTCTCTCTCTCTCTCTCTCTCTCTCTCTCTCTTTCTCTATATATATATATAGTATATGGATACGTACCTAGCTACGTATGAAGGAGGACAGTAGAGTAGGTACGATATAGTACCAAACGATGTATATATATATACTCTCAATGCCAGAGCATAGCACGGCAATGCTTGGTGCTCGCAGGAGTCTCTACCCTACCTATACTGGCAAAGCCCGTGAAATTTCGTCAGTCTCTGAGCATCCGTAACGATCGTTCGCCATTAATTTGATTTCCGTGCCTCAGGATCTCCACGACGACGGCTTGAGAAGCTGTAACGAAACCGTACATCCAGCTTTCTCTTAACTCGTAGGATCGCGGAAGCGTAACAATTAAATATACTAGGGAAATAGTGCCCTCTTTCTCGAGTATAAAGCGAGACTTAAGGTCGAATTTCGGGTATTCGAATGTACTTCGTATAGAGGATATTCGTGAGAACGAAAGTTTTTGCTTGTCAACGTTTTTCATTTTTATCCAATTTTCTTCGTATTCATACTTGTGTTTAACTTCTTTTATAATACTCTTCCGCGACAAAACTTTTTTTACGTTTACAAAGCTACAGAGCTCGTCCGGTATATGTATTGATTTTCTCATACAGTAGACTCGTTAAATAAACCGATTTAGAAGGGATTATTTATATATACTTCGCATAATGCCTGGCTTTAGGCATATACGACCAGGATTATAAGTTTCCACGTTTTATGGTTCCCCATAGTTTCCAGGACAATTTCAAATCCTGCTTCTTCGGTACTAACCTCTGTTAAGGTTTTTATTTACCTAACCGTAATATTATACGAAGATGATTGATCTGTTTGTAGTTCGTTAGCGTTTCAATAATTGCTTCGCCGTACAAAAGTACGTATATTGGCAGTACCAGTGAGGACACAGAGGAAGTACGAAAAAAAAAAAATGTTGATAATTAAACGCCAACAGTCAATATGGTTTGCATTTTTTTTTCAATAATGCCTCTACCTCGCTGATATCGAAGTTATTCCGTGTGGTCAATAATTTTGTACGTGCAGCTACATCCCATCACAAAATTTAACGTATGCAGTTATATAAATATATATATAATACCTATATCACAATGAATGAGTCTGCCGACTGTTATGGAATTTCATCATGACGCAATATATACTCTGCCCGATATATAGTTTTTCGTTACAAGCTCGCCCCACTCTAATTCCAACTTAAGACCGAACTGTAACGAAGCTTTATTCGCTCTCGTGACTTTGCAATCCTTTTTTGAAAATTTATCTTCAACGAACTTCGTTTTCCGGCATATTCCGTAAAAGACCGTGCAGTACCACGAACGCGTATGGTTATAAGTGAAATATGTATATGCAGGTACGAGCGGCTTTTTGCCTGAAAAGAAATTCTATGGAAAAAGGAATTCATTGGAATTCGTCCCCTTACTTTTTATCAATAAAAGCGCTCTTCAAGTTGGCTCCTTGTATTTCTCTCACATGTACCGGCGCGACGGAAGGGAAACAACTTTAAAAGCTCTTTCACCTCTCTCTAAGAGCGAGGTGTGAATTCGTTTTTTTTTCCAATGTGTGTTATTCGGATGAGTTAGAAAAGACGAAAGACTCAAGCCATTACGTATACACGCATGGACGTATATAAATTTATATATAGTTACATGTACATATACTATACATAGTATATAGCAGTACAGCCAAAATAAATTCAACTATTTTACGCAATTTAACCCTCCCTATGGCAAGTCTTTCTCCGTCCCCGCGACGGATCCAGAACGTTTCTCTCTCTGGCGTTCGAACCACGTGATACGTACTTTCATACGTGAAAACAATATATATTTAAAATATACAGATCGCATCCAATTTATACACGATTTTGTCCACATACAAATTATATGCGAATCGTACATAAAATTTGCAATAATTAATTAAAAGTTGTCAATGGTAAACAATACATTATTTCCTCGTCAATATGATCTGAATATTACTGCAATTCTGTATAATACAAATGTTAACTTTTATTCCATAGATTTGAAATGCAATAACATCTTTCTTTTTTACCTGGGATTAATAAGTGATAAAAAAAGGTCTGCTAAAAGAGAAATAAATTCATTCAACAACCTCATACGATATAGATATTAATGTTCCCACCAGGCTTGCATACCTATAATACATATATATTGTGTATACAACTACCCTCATCCACCACTATTACGTAGAACACGCACTTCGCCCTGGACATTCTCCAGGAATTATGAGCCTCGAGAAATGTCTTGACCGTCTGACAGTCGCTGGTTACACGCTAACGCGAAATTACTCTCGGAGCCGAGGGTATTGTTCACTTCGCGCCCGTTTACGAGCGCTGAGCTATGCGCACAACGTCCGTGCATTCCGAACACGGAGCTTCTAGTAGTGTAAACATGATCGTTCGCAGGTCGAAGTAGGAGTTACGTATCTCTACTAGAAATGTATTGGGGGATTTAATGCCGTACCTAGTGGAATAGGGATAAACAGGGTCGACAATAACCAGCGATGGAAACTGCGTGAGCATCGGAGATCCTTCGGAAGACGCGACTTTCTTGCTAAGACGCACCTTCGCAGGCATCCAAGAATATTTATTGTCCGGGTGTAAAGACTCGAGGTGCGCTTAAGCAATTAAATAAACATATATATCTATATAGAGCAGTCTATATACTGCTACTGTGTATTTATATACATATACTTAGGGTACAATAAGTGAAGGTAATAATTGTGTTCTGCCGTAAACACGCAGTAAAATATCGCAGCGGGACGGGATTCTGTAGGCACGGGCTCCGTGGCGTAATGGGGCTAGTAATAAAATGCCCGGTATAAGGAAGGGTAGTGCCAGTGGGACGCTGGGGAGCGACTTTGGACTACCGAAGGGATGAGAAAAGCAGGGGTACAAAACACCACCTTGTAAGTAAACCGATATAAAGGACACTCACGATCTCCTCGTAAAATATATATGTATATGTATATAGGGACGTCACAGGGTGCTCACAAATTCTTGGGTATTTTTTGCTCTCCCCACTTCAATTCCATCCCGTTTTCTCGCCTGTCCATGGTATACTGCTCCTACACATACCTGTGTATATCAGCTTTTTTTTTCCCTCGTGCGATAATCCCTTCCTACGTCCCCGTAGTTGAGTATCTGACATGACAAGGTATCCACCAATCTTGACGATGGCTTCGTGTCTATCCAATATCTTGTATCGCATCGACTCGGAAATTCAGCGTTATGGCACTCTGATATACAAGAGGCAGCGACAGGAGTAATCCGGTGAAAACTAGTGGTAGGAAACAAGCAAGTATTGTCCATAGGATCGAACAATTTACCTTCCATTATTCAGGACTGTGAATGCGTTACAAGGTAATACCCAAATGGATGCTACACTGTTGACGATTAAACAGTGTCGATGAACGTCGAAATGCTTTGGGGTGCCTGCGAAAAGCTATGTACTTTCCACGGCTGCTGTGTTCGATATTAGTAGCACAGTGTTTTATTATTGGATGACATACTTCGACGCGAGTCACAAGTATATTGTATAAAAGGATGCTGACATAAGTTTTTTAGCAGTCTGATGTTTCGGGAGAATCAATTTGAATTATATCGATTAATACGGGAATTCGGAAAATGCATTTTATAATTTTAATATACATTTGGCCTTAACGAGAAATTATTGGAATTCGCTCGACGAATTGTAGGCTGGATCGTATTTATTAGGAATCAATGGTTATATTGCATAGGAGATTGGAGATTTGTGTGCAGTCTTTTATGTGGGACATAATGCATTTTGCGAAAATGATAAAATTTTAATAAAATATTGTGGTACGTATTGTTTAGACGGAACAAAAAATTTTTAATTAAAACGGTTATTCAATTCTATACAATTTGGTGATTAATCGCAATTTTAAACTGCAGGCATGGATATTCGTGCGCAGTAATATCAAACGGTTCGTATTGCAATAACGTACAGTTACGTTCCTAAAAAAGTTAAAGGAACAAAAATCCAGCTCGTGGAAATTCTACAAGCATTTTACACTGATTATTCGCATAGCCTACAGTATATGGATATCGCGTGCTATATAGAGATTTCATAGTACGATTAGACCGAAATATCAGTGGGATATTTAAACACGCATAAAGATTTTATGACTCTGTAAGAGCTTTGAAGTCGCCATTAAACATTACGACTATACTCGGTCGAGTTTATTTCTTAATACGGGAAGTGATTACAATTTCAAGTGCGAAAAAGATGGGCATTGAGGATCTCTCGTTACTACGGTATAGCAAAACTATACGAGCGGCATAATATTATGGCGTATCTAGAAAATACGTCAATATGCATTATGCAGTATAAACGAATATAGCGGAAATTTATTTATTTTCAGGGAAGAGACTCTTTACGTATAAATTACATGGATTTCCCAAAAATTGCACGATATTTTATACGTTGCGCGGGGACTCGGCCGGCAATTAAAAGTGTAGCATTTATACGATGCTCGGATCTGCCTGACAGATACGTACACGTGGAGTGATCAGATCTATAAGCTATATTTAAAAAAAGTTTATATCGATACTTCGAAATTTTATGCATGATCCCGAGCGCTTTATGTATTTTTCAAAATATCACTTTTTTTCACGTTAAAATTGTAGAGCTCCGAGAACCGTTTATTCAAGCGTGTTTTCACTCATGAATATGGACCCTTGTATCAACTGACATGATTTGCATCGGAGAACTCGCGACGTTTCTGGCAAAGATCGAGTTATAACATAACGTAACATAAACATTCAATACCCAAGTTAACGTTAAAGGGACGTGCGATATTTAAAGTTATCATTCGCAGCAGCTCGACTATAAAATAACCAGCTGGTCTCTAGGCTGAATTTCAAATGAGAACTTGAAAGCAAAAAGAATAACGATGTAACCAATAATGGAATTATAACTTTTGAGGCGAAAATTTAAATCCTATATCCCAAAACCGTAAAAATATTATTGACAAAGAATGCAAAGTGGTTATCAGCTGAGCTTAGTACTATTCCTGTCTTTCCATCAGTCACATACATAACCATAAGTCTGTCTCACTGGTGAACTTTATCTCACGAATAAATAACTAAAGTTAACGAAGAAACGTCACTAGCATCGAGCACCTTGATTATCGAAATACTTTTTCTTCTTACAATTATTTGTACGCTTAATAGCGCACGAATTTGACAATACCTGCCTTATAAAAAAGTAAGGTAAAAAACGAGTTGTACATTTCAGTTACTCGAAATCTCTCGTTTGTATTCACAAAAACTTCTTACAACGAGCTAACGTAAAGCACACGATAACGCGTAGTGAAGAGAACGTATAAGAAAACATTGTAAAAAAGTAAAAATCCAATGAAAGGTACACAATGACATCTTGTCTTTTTGTCTGAACGAAAGAATAAAGAGAAGCATATATTGAGCCCAGCAATCTCTGCCGAGAGAATCCACGTGAAACATGGCCAGAAATTGAAGAACAAATGGCAAGGATATGGTTGATATCGGTTCGAATCTGATGGCAAACGGTGAGAAAATAGGGGATGCGCAACTCTCGTGTGTAACGTATATACTATATCCCATAAAAATACGAGGACTTGATAAGGATATAGGGTGCCCGACGGAGTCGTTACAAACGCACGGAAAAAAAGGGGAAAAAATAAAGAGAGAAAAAACAAAGCAGATTTATAGGAAACTCGCAGAATCCGATGCTCGAACGTGAAAGTCCGTATAGGTAGCAATCAAAGGATCCATGCGCGCGCACCGATTGAGGATCCCGCCGTAGACAGGGGTGCCAATACCGGCACAGTGCTCGCATGATATTTCGGAATTACGTTCGAAACAATTAAATCCACGGAATCAATCGAGGGTTAGCTCGTTCGTGTGCCGGCATAGAATTCCTGAAAAGCCGCGTGAACGCTGACCAAATAGAGAGTGGCTCCCTAGCCTAGGAACAACCTAGCGGAGCATCAGGATGGAGCCGAGGGGTGGATCGTTAGGAATCGAAAGGGGAAACGGAGAAGCAGCGGATCGGAGGCGGCTCGACGACGACGTCGGCCTCGATTTCCATGTCGAATCGAGTGATCCTCATAATAAATTCACGTTTGCCCTGTATTACATCCGAGCGTCGGAGATGTCTGTCCAGAAATTACCATATCGGTATATGAGGATGGGCTACGTATTTGTCTACGATGTGTAAACTCCGAATCGCGGTATGTGCTCAATGATCAAGCAGCTCTCTCTGAAAGTCTAATGGGTCCCTTGCACCGAGAGCAGGTTGCCATTGGCAACCGGGCTGCTCTCTGGATATGGACACGGGGCCGGAGCTACTTTGCTGCCACAACTCTCGGGTTCGCATAGGCGAGCCAGCTGAGAGGGTGTTAGGAATGGTTGACCCGAGCTTTCCTATTCAACGAAAAGGTACGCTGGGCCCCCGTAATCCGCAAACTTTAACCCCACCCTTCAGCATTACTGGTGAACCACGTCCTTCTACGTCAACGTACACCCACTATCTGCAAGCCGCTCTGCTCTCAGGATGCTGTTGGGAATGAATTCACTTCAACTCCCTTGGGCGCGAAGGTCCTTGGGGATGCATCCCACTAAATTTCTCCTTTGCGAATTCCATCCGACCTTCCCGAGACATTCTCCAGTCTTGATTTTACATACCCGGTAACCATACTTCGCGCTGTACATTGATAACGCGTATATGGCTATTTACATAGCCGGTAGGTAGACTTGTCAGCCATGCTGTTTACATATTGTCCCATTAGGCACCGTTTTACGGCAACGTTGCACGCTGCTTCTGGTAAAGAACATTTTATATTCTGTTTCGTGCACGCGGGCTGCCGGTGGGACGCGGGGTGTCGCGTCGCCAAAGCGAGGGAACGCGGCTAGTAGGAAAAGAGAGGACATCCATTAAATCGAATGGAAGCTATAGCGTGTTAAAGTGAACGATCTATAGTGGCTATAAAAGTTTTCTTTTTTATTCAGTCCCCTTCATATTTTACTTTGGCTTTATTTATTTTATTTATTTTTTTTTTACAGTTTCCACAGACTCGCCCTTCTCGGGACTGACGGTTCACGGCTCAACTTCGAAATTCTGATACCTTCGTCCATTCAAATTCAAAAAGTCTATAGCTGGCATCGCGATGCTCGACACGGCGCCATTTTGATTCACTATCCGCCGAAAAATATCGAAAAATGGATAGTTATGTAATGCTAGACTCCTTGCTGTTGGCAGGCGTGCTACGGGAACGTGAATTTTTTTTTGAATGGCTTTTAATGCGACTCATTTAAGGAGAAAGCACTCTGTGTATTATATCAAGTGGAAGCGGGAGAGAGAAATGCTAACGGAGGGGAAAGGAACAGAGTGCGGCAGAGTTTTTGATGAAATTCAATGGGCATTATTATGACTTGGAGAATATTAAATCGTCGAAAGGCATTCAGCTAAATACAAGACCGTCAAGATTGAATTCGGGTGTTTGCCAACTTCCTAATTGATTTTTTAAGTTCTTCACGACAATTGCCATTGCTCAGAGTGGAAAAGCGACAGAGCGCGACAAGATGAAAATAAGAAGGCATAGAGAAGTCTGCGTGAGAGAAAAGAGGGAGGAAAAAAAATGAGAAAGATACAACAATCGTTACAGGGAACTTCGTCTAATTTTCAGAAGGTCTCGAATACTCGTACTTTTTCGTATTCATATACTTAACCGTGTCTTCAGAATTCCTTCCTAAGATCGACGTAATATGATGAGCACGTCGCTAGCGAGGAATCTATAAACGCGACGATTGGTATTAAAAAACGACAATTGGAATGTTCGACAGTTCAAGCACGTGGTGCAACCGCAATGAGTTCTGCGATTAGCATAAAACCGAAATTACTATGTAGCTCTCCGGGGACGGTCATTAACGATAACTTGCTAAGCGGTATCGAAAAACGAATAACACACCTATAGAAAAACTTCCATCTGATTACACTGATTTGTTCGATCAATACGTTTAACTCAATTTAAACGAAAATTGAAACATTTAGCAAATGCAATTTAACAGCAACAACATACCATGTACCTTAATGAAACCATAAACGACAAGCCGATCGATTAATTTGGGTAACAATAGGAAAGTTCCCCCCCCCCCCAAAAAAAAAGAAAAGGTGGATATAATCAATTTTGAGAAAACGGTGAAAAATGAAAAATCTTAATACACGTAAGGTTTTATGAAATATTTGAGAAAAACGTGAATGAAGGGGAACGATGTTTTTCGGATATTCCAGGAATACGGGCGGAAGTACTTTCAACTAAATATTACGAAGCCTACTCTTTCCTTTTGCTGAACGGTTTTAGATATAGTACATTATATATATATATCTTCGTTTCATCATATTCCATCATTCCTACAAAGCCGCTCCGTATTATTTCCCGTTTCTCCAGGTAGGAGGCACGATCATCAGTTTTTATTTCTTCCACGTCAAGTATCTTTTTATTTGATGAAACGGTCTCCAAGTGAAACCTCTTGGACATGGTTCGCATTAATATTATTCCATAATTCCAATAGCAAGTTCAACGAGAAATGGATTAATCGATAACTCACAGAAATACGTTAGCGTTCAATAAAAAAAAGTACAAGGTAACAGTTGGAATATGCAGTTTATTTTCTATAAGAGTTTAAATCACCATGATCATCTGCGGCGGACAATGAATAAAGAAATAAAATGACACGGGAGTCGTGGAATATTTTTCTGCATCGTGTTTTATAATTGATTTTAAATTGCATTCGCTAGGATACGTTTTTCCGAATTGTACGTAATAACGTCGTCTATCGACTTAACGCGTACGGATGTAAATTAGCCATGTCACTGTGAGAAGAAGTGAAACCTATTATCCGTCATCGTTAGTGTGTCTCTTGGGTGTTTTTTTCTCATTGATTTTTATCGGCGACAGTTATAATCCACTAACTTTGCGAGGGTGGATCCTGGATGAATGCATCCGACACGGCAACGACCCGAATGGAGTGCCTTCTTTTTTGCAGAGAACAATCTCTGACCTCGTTGACTCTGTCGCGTAAATGGTATCGGAGTGCTGGATATAAACCTGAAGATGAGGTTAAGAGGACCCAATAAGGAAGAGGATCTAGAAGAAAGAGATATATGCCGAAAAAGCAGAAGCAGGTCAGTACTGACAGATGGCCCTTTGTGTCGCGCGACGTCAAGTCCAAAAACAAGTAGAGTTCAAGGAATCGGATGATAATGAAAAATGTTATATCCTCGATTTTGCGTAATCCGCAGCGAAGTTCCTTGAAATATATTCAATCTAACATAAAGGAAAAGGTATTCTGGCGGCACCATTAGATTTTGCTGGCTGAGCGAAGTCTGCACGGGAGTTGAGGAAGTAAGATCAAAAGCATTAATTTTCAGAAATGTAGGTATCACACATCGAATACAATCAGGAAGCACTCCACGTGTATAACTAATCAAATCAAGTGTTGTTTGAAGTTTTCCAGTGCGTATTTGCAATGTTCGGTTATCAGCAATGGCTTTGCTGGGCTTGGGGGCGTCGGAGAGGGCAGAAGGGTTGAGCGAGTGAAGTGGAAGGATGATACATGTTTAGAGCGAGAGAAATTACAAAGAAATTAAAAACATTTATATATGTCAATGATATTTCCTCCACCAACAGCTTTACCGATCGTACTTCTGGTCGATCCGTGATAATTAATATTTTTTTCCAACTTATCAGAACAGCAGATTGCGCATTGGCAGAACGACGGGTTCTTTGTGAGTCGAATGGAGAGGACTGACAGGTCAATATAATTTTACTGTATTTTCTCCATAACCTTGGATCCTCATCCTGACTCCCTCCTAGTAGCCCTGCTGGTTCGCCTAACCAGCCAAGTAACTTCCCAGCGCAAAAGGCGGGACAAATGACCCGGACCAGCACCCTCTCAATGAGATCGTAAAATCCCGTGCATGATTTCCCGTGACGTGAGACCCCGGTCCATCCGCTCGGAGGTTATGTTCGTCTCGTCGTAGCAATCCCTCGCAAAACCCCCGTACAACACCCCTGAGCCTTTTTTCCCCCGAAGCACACCTTGGCTCCGGTCTGTTCGCAGTTTACGTCAGAATTTCAACGCCCCAGTCCGTGGTTTACCAGGGTTCCGAAGAACGGCACGTTTAATTACAGGAAAAATTAGCTACCTCATTTCCATAAAGTGGGATTCATTCGTGGCTTATTTCGCTGAAACCCTCCGACGGAAATCTTTGGGTTAGGAGAGGGACGATTTGGGAACGCTCTCGTGTGCACGGCACAGAGCACGAAACGTTCAAACTCGACGTAGTCCATTTAAGTCGGTCATCAGTTATCTGACCCTTCGGTCCGTTCGCCGGCGTCTTCGAAGCTTCCATTTATCTTTGGTCCTCGACTATTCGCGCTTACAAAATTGCACGGACCCCTGTCCTGCACATGACCCATCAGGGAAAGGCCAACGGAGCCCTTACGGCTGCGATTCCATGGCCCGGTGTGTAGCTTTGCATAAGACAGCGGAAGAGGAAGAAGACTACTGGAGAAAATGAAGGAGAGAGGGAAACGGGGAAAGCCAAAACTAAGAGAACGAGAGAAACATTGGAGCCGGCGGAGGAAAGGTCTGTAGAGGCAGAATTCGCGAGTAAAAAGCGTTTCACGTAATTCCAAAACCTTCGTTCTCGTTCACCGTTACCAAACGACGGGCTTACGATGTCTGCTTTCCTCCTGACAAAGGATATATAACCAGCGCAGCTCTCTCGATGAATTGAGCAACATCTCGTGCGCCTTCGTCGGGGAATGAGAGAGGCCGAAGATAAAGTTAGTGAAAGACCAGGAGAGAGAAAGAATGAGCGAGGACAGCGAGGGACGAGGAGACGTAAAAGAAACGGGGAAAACTGGCAGCAACTGCCGCGGAGCTATTGGGTATCGAGTATAGAGGCCTTGCCTCGGGACAAATTTTGGAGTTTCGTTCACGGATTCGTCATTTCCACCGAGCGAATCTGGCTTAAATATAGTGCTCGATCTCCCGAAAAAAAAAGGACAGAAAAAAGACAAGAAAACTGAGAGAGACGAGGGTTGGCGATGAGGAGAGAGACCTCGTTTGAAAACAGGTCGCCAGGATTTATCGCGAACGGCAAAGAAGCGCGTGTTTGAAAGCGCCTTCCCACGCGCTGAGAGAGATTCAAATAACGTGGGAAATGATAGTCGTGAAAATAATAAGGAAACAAAAAAATTACAAGTCAAATCAAAGAGAGAATTATAGAGCGAGATGCATTCCTTTGTTAATTGGGATCTTACGAATCCTATTGAGTTTGTGACGTATCCAATAATGTATAAACTGGGGCCGACCGATCTTTTAAACTAAGTGAAATATCGCGAAATAAAGCGTGCCACCCTGCGAAAAAAAATACCAGAAAATGTTAATCGGCATTGTATGTCGCACAGCAGGGACAATTGAATTGAACTTGTGGAAATTTGATTCAACGTTACACAGACGAGTGAACGGCGTCGCCTTAGCTCGACAAGAAATTTCGTATTTGCTGCATGTATAGGCAGCTGACGAAGCATACGCAAAAGCATGACTTATTTGAAGTCACCTTGGATGAAAAAAAAAATCATGTCGATTCTGGGAAAGAATAATTTTTCGATGATTCATATAATTTCACACATCAGATACAGTCGTTTAACTCCCGTTCATAATGGTACCGAAGTCTGTAATGTGCATTGAGGTGAAAATGACGCTTGGCGTCGGGGTACGTCAAAATGACGTCGGTTAGGTAGCTCGAGGTCGGGTCGGAGGGTAACACGAGGGTGAACAGCGAGAAAGCATAGCGACGCTTGGGTGGAAAAAAATAGTACAAAGAGGGTTGTGCAAAATGAACGCAAAAATATCCTAGAGGAAGTCCATAATGAAAAATATAAATGAAAAATTTATTTTTCAATGGTGATAACGGCGGATGAAAATTAATTTATTTTTTACCATAATTCAACCTTCAATAATTTTTCAGGGCATAAATCGTATTATAAATTAAAGCACTGGCATACAAAAAATAGTTAAATGCTTTACTTACGTATATATGAATAGGACTGACTGACGACATCCTATAAATGCTCCCTAGGCAAACTCTGGGGGAAAAAAACGAATAATTCGCACAAGGAGGGTCATCGCAGTTTTACCAACTTTAAACCCGACGGCGCAAAAGTCAAAGCCGATGTTTCGCATTCATAAACCTTACAGCCAAACGGATTCGGATTGCGACGTCATTTTCAAGGTTCCGTTTGTAATCTCGCATAGCAATAATACCAGCAGCTGACCGTGCGTGTATAAAGTTAGGGGAAAAAATAAATATGCGTCAGACTCGTGTAGAATAATCGAACAACTGCCCTCCCACCTTTTGGCTAATCAAGACTAAGCAGACCCACGAGTAATTAACGCCATCTCCGAAAATGCATGGAACTCGAACGTGAGTCTAATTTATGTAGGGCTGCTTTTTTAGCACAGGGGTTCAAGGAACAGACCATTTGCTCCAATTATGGGATAGCATAGGGAAAGACAACACGACCATAGCACGGGACGTGAATCAGACCCCTTTAGGGTCTTGAACCCGGATTACCAGACGGGGTCACTTGGTAAACCACGATCGCTGACCCAACTTTCTAAACGTCCTGGCCATATTTAAATGTACCCATGGAAAAGTATAGGACAAGGGATAAGATACGACGGGTGCGTTATTTCCTCTCTTGGGTGTCTTCTTCGTTCCTTTTCATCCTGGATTCCAAATTCTCTTTTTCTTCCGCGTCATCCGGCACGATCGCAAAACATCGATGACGCAGGCAATGTATGAAAAAAAATGACCCACGTATTTTCAGTCTTATCCAGCAGTAGTGCACCGTCCGAGACTCTACTGTACGTACAAACGAAACGGTCAGGTTAACATCAGTTGGTGCGATACTCATGAATAACCGTATATAAATATATCTGAGATTGCTCGTAAAGCCAACGCCATAAATGAAGACTGTAAAACAAAAAAGCTGTAACTGTCGTATTGCCATTTCAAGCAATATCACGATAAAGGATTTTATGCGTGCGATAGTTCCTATACATTTCTTTACCTCGCTGTTCCCTATAACTTACCAGAAGCATATCAGCATGCAAACACAGTGCATTTGTATCCTCAGACACGTTGGTGATGTATGAGCGCAACGATTCAATTTACAAATGGTAGTAAAATTTTTATAAATAATTTCTCCGTCAAAGGATATTTCCTTCGATTATGAAAAAATTCCACTGAAAATACTGTCACTTATGAATACATTCAGTTCATGCACTCGGAAGTTCAGATGCGAAGTTATTCCGCCTATTGAAGTCCTATTTGAATTGTTACATTTGGTTGGAATAATAATTAATAGAGTACATTTTATAGTACGCGAGTAACAATCATTTTAGAAGTAATATTTGCACGACATATTTCTACAATTTTCGTAACGAAAACTAATTTTTACTAAAATTCCAGTGACGATTAGCATAGAGCTACCCTTAATTAAATTTTATTCCACGAAAGGTGAAGGTATGGCAAATTTTATATATAGTATATATACATATATATACATACACTACGATGATCTCGATGTTTCATGTCGCCTCGAGGAAGCCACGTTGAATATACATAACCAGACTCCGCAGGGCAAACGACCTCATCCAAATTCTAATCAGCTCTTACTTCACACGTCCAGAAACAGCTGGCCAAACTTTAACTCGTTACACCAAGCCAGCTTCGAAATGCCATGCATGCATCGCGATCTCTTTGCCCTTGCGAATCTGGCACAGTGCTTTGCGTTTCCGGCTGATCGATTCATTGAAATTCAAATGAAGCCTCGTTGTCATGACTTTAGGGTGGGACTGGGTTGACTTTGAAAAAGAATCCAAGAGAAACCAAGGAAAAAGAGACACCACCGTATAAAATAAAATAAAGATCCTAGAATAGCCCGTAAACTCTAAAAATTAGATTAATAAGAAAATTGCGATATTCGCCAATATGTCGAGATTTACCACGGCCTTAGAGTCCGTTCACACGTTGCTTGTCGCAACTGCGTAAGCTGACGTACGTTATAAAACCAAGTGAAGATACCAGCAAAGTACATACATGTTATACAAAAAAGAGTGACTGAGCTTGCTGAGAAACTCTAACGAGTGCATGACCTAGAATTGCGCAGCGTCTTATTAATTTGCGAATTAAAAGATCATATGCTAATGCTGCTATCATGAATTTCCTGCCTTATTACGTATATGCCGCATACATAGACCAAATTAAGATAGGGCAAGTGCCTCATCAAAAGATTATTTAAATTGTCTCGTTAGCATCGCCAAGAAAGAGATATGCACAGCCTTTAAAGAAAATGTTACTGCGGTAAGAAATTATTTAACGTTCACGAAAGAAATAAACATGAAATGGAGTTTTCAAGATTTCATTATAAAATTTCGCTTTAGTTTCTGACCCAATTAAATTTCGCGGAATCGTCGATAAATGCAAAAAGGATTGAAAATTGAAAAGTATTCATGAAGAGCCCTCACGGCGTAGCTTTTAACGTTATCTCATGCCGTATTCGCCATTAAATATAGTCGAAAATCACATCATATTGAATTTTCACTAAAGCCATCACTGAACCAACTTCAAACGCACGATTCTCTATAAAAATTTTTCATTCGAACATGTAAAAAGCCGACGAAAAAGAACTGTCGTTACATTGAAAGCACTGTCAATGTGGTATTCATTAAAAATTCCTCAAACGCGAACATCCTCTATTCTCGTACCCGTGCATTTTCATATTCCATAACCTAACGAGATTCGCATTCCCTCGGTATGCGCGTCTTTCGCAAAGCTCCGGTTCATCCACAAAGTCACTGTATAAACTTGCACAATGCACTCGGGGCTTTACGTGGCGTAAGCATATGAATTGTGGTATCGCTCGATAGAAGCGTCTATTTCAAAGTTGTCCTTCCCTTTGTCTATAACGCGGCATAAAATATCACTAGAATTTCTAGGGATTTGTAGCGGAGTAATTCCGCAAGACGGAATTAACCCCATAATTTAGCGGGTTGGCTCTCCGCGCATTTTCTGCAAAACCCCCGGAAAGCTATACTGCCTTGAGTCTAATGTTCGCCAAGAGTCGCCCGTCCGTCCGTTCCCATCCCCTACTGGCACCCCCTCCCGCCCCCTGGAACAACCCCCTACAACCACCGCGGCATCCTTCCGTCTATTCTGGATTTCCGCGAAGCGTCGAGACGCCTCGAGTAAATCTTGGCTAGCTTGATCAATCTTCACCCTCGCGTTACTTCACGTTAATGCTGGGCTTGTGGATCTTGGGAAGAGAAAGTAAAAGAAAAAAGAATGTAACGTTAACGCGAAAATACCATTTCGCTTTATACGTTTGCCAAGTTAATACGATCGCCGTTGTTAAAATGTATTCTTTGCTTTTTCCAAGGTTTTCCCTGCGCTAACTATTCCCGCCGCACGAGCCAGGGGAGAATCGTTTGCGCGACGTGAGGCTACGAAAAAAAGTGGTAAGCAAGCACCGGCGGACGCTGATTGAAAATTATTTATGTGCAGGAAAATACAGAGTAAAAGTGTATAGGGCGTACCTCGAGGGAGGTATTTCGCGAGCCTGATGTCTCAAGTGCAAATTGAGGTAGGGTCTGCGCGCCCGTAGTGTCCTTGATATTTCAGAGACACTTTCTATGATTAGATTTTCATCGTATTTAACAAACTCATCCACGTGGTTCCTCGTTCTTTACATATTTCCCATTTTCGCAATTTTTCCAACCCGCTCCACACGCTCTTTATTCGCTCGCCGACGAGAGCTGGACGCCCGACGACTAGAGCCGCCCTGAAAATCACTTTGCTCCTGTGTTTACGTTACCACTTTAGCAGCTTCGAGTAGACGCGGCTAAATGATACCTCCGTAAAATGACTAACACTGTATAAATCGCGCAGTTTCAGCACGTCGCTGGTCGAGAGGCAATAAGCTCCCTCGCGAGACGTGAGACAAGCATCGGTTAGGCGAAATCCACGAGAAGCATGACTGGGTAAAATTTTGAAAAATTTGAAAATCCAAAAATAATTTGTAGAAAAAAAAAACGAGTTTCCACGAATAACAAGAAATTCGAATTCCGAGAAAAGTCTAGAATTTCAGCGTTACTCCTCGGCGAGGGATGACGAATGTAATGCATCCCCGGCATTAGCGCGCGAGGGTAATATAATTTATGGAATACGAAATGTCGATGTGGAATTTTTCTTCGCGGAATAGCAAAACGAAATGGGACCGTAATCGAGGATGTATGGCTGTGTACGAAGATGATAACGTACCGGGATACTCGAGCCGAACGAACCGTCCCGCAAGGAAGGAACTTTCAGATTGGCCATCCAGTCGAGTTGGAAGGGACATTACAATATATTGAATATTCTCCGGGCGAGCTTTCAGAAAAGAGACAGGAACTGTTTAAATGACTAAACTTTAAACTTTCACTCGCGTATGCAAACTAATGCAAACCGGAGGCTTGTGGAAGGAACTGCAAACAGCTCACTCGGGAGACCCTTCCCCGTTCTCGACACTCCGCTGCCGCCTATATTGGGTGTCCTAATTTTCACGCTACTATAGCGCCGCTTTATCCGAGTGTTTTCGCTTAACCAAATGAAGACTGAGTAAGTACGTCATTAAGAGTGCGAATGTATTCATTCTACGAGCAGGTGAGTTCAACGGCTTTCCAGCTGTTGTCGTCAATATTTTACTTCCCGATGACACCGTACACGCACTGTTAACCCATTAATTAAAAGTTCAATCCGACCTCTGTAATCGCCAAATTATTATTACATATTCCACGATCGTACCATATAATCCACTGACACTGTCAACCTTCCGGGTCGAATAACGAGTCAGCGATATTATATCTCCTCGTACCACCCACCCACCGTTTCCCCACTCAATCCCGATAGCCAACAGCAGTTTTAACGGTGACTTATCAGCAAGAAAAATAATAATCGCTCCTTCCTATAGCTCAATATGGCGATTCCTTAATATCGGAGCGATAGCTCCTCGCGTCACTGAAATACTCTCGCTAAATGAAACGCTAGCTCGGTCTCGTCAGCAATCACTGGTGCGGACTAAAATTTCCGGATATCCCGTCTACGACCCAGTTTTAGGCACATGGCAGTACATAATTTATGCCTAGAGCCTCTAGAAAAATCTTTTCGTCGGCTACGTACATAGTGCCTGGTTAACGGGTAGGTATTTTTCAAAGGTTCAGTACATATTAGTGGACCATCGACGTATCCTATATGGGTCCAGTCTCGCATACAAGGACAGTGATAGGTGTATCTTGCGCGGAGCTTGTTTTAAAGGAATTTTAACCTCCTTATCGACACTCCATTTCGTCTTCGTTGATAAAGATGGGATTTCCGGGATATTCCGCGTGGTTAGGTGAAAAATCTCGGGTTCAAAGTCGAGTTTGTGTTCTCGGAGGGCGAGAGTGAATGCGGAAGGCGTTGCACAGGCTTTGGACGCCAAGCGAGTTGTCAGGGGATAAGGTCTTCTTAAATCAGTTAAGTAAGCATGATCCTGATGGAGCGAGACTCGGAGGAAAGGAGGTCAGGAAAAGTGTAAAGGAGTCGAAAGTCTTTATATCCCTGAAGCAGACGATAGTGTAAGCTCGGATGAAAATTTAATTAAAACGTATAACGAAATTTAAATGACGCCGATATCCTCGAGCAGATAGAATTTTTATTTGTCGGACAGGCAAAGAGAGCGATGTTCCTGTAACATATTTTTTCAAATAATTACATGTAAAAAAAATCAAACCGAACAAGGCAACGAAATTTTTTCTTTTCATTTTAAATTCAAGAACGACACTTCATTTCGGCAATTTATATCGCGATGAACCACTCTCCCACGATCCTATCGAAATCGATGTTACTTAAGAACCCTTAGGGAAACGGTAATTGATTTCAGAAAAAAAAAAATTAATACAGAATGAATCTTGATTCAGCTTCGTGAATCTGTTCGATAGGTGATTGATTACCTCTGCCCCCTTCGATAAGGCTTATGGGAATATCTTAGGGTGACAGATTCTTCAGGGGGTACGATATATAATAAATATATTCAATTAAATATCTCACAGGAAGGGACATTGACGAATACCCCCCCTACCTCCCCCTTAAAAACCATTTGAGTGTGTCAAATTAATTGAATATCCTGTAATCAGAGAACTCCTGGTTTGGTAATCAATTACGTTTCACGTATATAAACGTTAAGCTAAAATCTCTCCTATCAAACGACTCAATACTTTGTTACGGTATGATTAATTGTAATGGCCCTCTCCCAAACGCTCTGATAACACAGAATGAATTTGAAAACTCGTAACAATTTATCCTGATATCGCGGATAGCACGGTTTCCCGGAAACCAACAAAAACCCTCGTATGGAGTATGCCATACGGTATATGGATGTCAGTGAACATCGCAAGTAATTAAAGTGAAAATTGTACAGTCAATAATACAATCTGTATAACCTCTGTGAGGAGTACCATCGAAAAATTGCTTTTTCTATAATTTCGCGAGCTACGTAATTTTACATATTTTGAAATGACCCAAGAAAATCTCTCTGGTGCGGAAGAAGAAAAATTTTATTTCTACGTAAAAACGAAGTTGCCGCAAAGACAGTGCCGAGAGAGCACCGGTGCCGACGTCTTTATACTTTGTAAGTCTATTTTACGAGAGGGAAATATTTTACTTTAATGGTATTCCACGACATTGTTTACGTTTACGATATGAATATCATTGTTGCAACTCCAAATCAGTTGGAATAATACGATGGGAAAATACAGTGCATCCTACGCAACCAGCGAATGGAAATTACGCCATGGGACATAAAACGTACGTCTCTTGTTCTTTCACGTGTGAATCTCTACCAGCTATTCTGACTCGAAATACAGAAACAGTTGGATGTCGCTGTAAAACGTAAAAGGCATGACAAAAAAAAAAGTGAATTTTCACATAAGTAAATATACTCAGTATATTTTTTTTTAAGGACAGCAGCTATACCACATTCCTCTCAACGGATAATATTACGTACGCAGTGACTACTGCATTCTTTGTAAAATATATCCTGTCCTATCCGATGACAATCGTGTCCGTATTTTTATTTTTGTCGTTGCGCACGTCATTTTAAAAGCATAAGGCATCCTTCATGAAAATCCCCAATGCTTTTGAAATGTATCACGTTATGAGGAAAAGTAAGAGCAGCGAGGAACGCACGTATAGACACTTATCCGCGACTCAAGGCTATCTTACGCTAGTAATACAAATGGCTGCCGTAGGATTTTCCTCCCTACTAAAATAAGCCAATATATTACGGATGTAGAAAGCTCCGACTCGGCGCCAATTTTTAGCATCAAAATATTATCGCGTATTACGTACTGGCCCTATCTCCAGATACTCCTACGAATTTACTGCGGCCAAAAAAATACTTCACGACGCTCATCGACTCGTTCGCAAGGATCTCCAATATGGTCGGCAAACACTTGCCAATACTTTTAACTGCAATTTATCTCCTTCCAGACTTAACTACTCTCTCATCTAAAAGAACTAAATCGACCGTAGTTTATCTTCGAGTAGATGCCTCCCCTTCCAGTTTACCTGGCTCTTGAATCCTCGACGCCTTTCTACGTACGTATGTATATGAGTCAGCGGTATATATATAGATATATATATATATATATAGTATATCTCATTTGATGTCAGTCGTTTCACAGCTTAACTTTTAATTCACACGAGCAGTCGTCTCAGAGATTTGCTTGATGCGCGCGTCGCCAGGTCACATCTTGATAATTAAGATAAAATTAGATCCTGGAAAACGAGATTTAAAACAGCAATTTTTACTCTTTTGAACGTGAATGTGTCACTTGTGAAGTAATTGTTAATTCTTGTTAATAGGAAAAAGTTCAAGTGTGATAATACCAGTAAGTTGAATTTGATTCATGAAAATTATATGCATACGCAGCCGAAACTCATTGGTTTGTTGACGAATGAGGGTGCTCTGTTCCTCCCCTTCGTATGTGTATACGGAAATGGAAAATCAGCCAGTATAAATTAATCTTGACGATCGCATATGTCATTTCATCGAGAGTACTCCGTTACGGGTTTTTTTTTGTTTTCTTTTTTCGTTTGTTCATCGCCAATTTTTTTTTTATTTTTCAATTATCGTTTTTGCGATATTCGCTCGTATCATTTTTAGGGTGTTATGTGCTAATCACATTCGAGTCTATAGATCATTTCGTGGAAATGCGTGGAGACAGAAATAATATACAAATGACTCATCGCTGAGATTGACTTTTGTGAATCAGGTATTAGACAGAATTTTGAATTATTCAGGATGCTAGGAGATTTGCACTGTATTTTTCCGGGACTGCGCATTATCGTAAAGCACCTTATTTTTTTAAATTATAATGCCACATACATTTAGTACCACCCGACAGTCTGGAAATACTGAGTAATAAATTATTTTTAATCCCGTTGCACTAGTCGTAATGGTTACTCGCGGATGGTCCTTACACTGTTTCTCTTAGCAAGAATAAAATATAGGAAAAATTTGAAATGATTTATGTGAAATTCAGTATCATCGAATTATTCAATAAATCGCGACTGTTTTAACTGTGTTTATAGTTAGAAATTGCAACAAAAATTCAATTTAAATGGTTTCCAGTTAGTTTATTTTTTTTAAGCATCACTGTCCTCCCCAATTTTTACAACGATTTTATAAAAACCTTTCAGTTTTACATGAAAGTAAGTTTATCCTCTGTGATACGTTAATCGATTGGTATTTTCATTTTCAATTTTTTTTTGCGACCGTGAGAGAACAAGAATTTTTTATTTTCTCTTTTCTTGATTAAATAGCCAGAGGATACGTTTTCGGCTTGGAATAATATAAAAAATTGAACAAATAAAAAATTATGGATCATCACGATTTGGTTTTACGGAAACATTTTTTGTCCGTACCAGTATACATTAAAATAAACTTCATTGGAGAGAGACTAGATCTTACACATTAAATATGCAACGTTGATGCAATGTCATTATGTCGCGTGTAAAAAAATTGTATAACAGAAAAACCCTCTGCGTATGTTGTATCAGCCTTCTGCATCCTGGTACACGCTTACCTGAATCACAAGACGTCAAGAAATTGTAACACGTACGTGAACGTACTCTCGATGACGACATCTTACGAAATTCTGATGTAGAAGATTATGAAAGAAACAAAATTGTGACACTTTCAGCTCGTGCTGTGACCTTGGCGAAGATCAGCAAGTCGTCGGACACGTACATATAAGGATAACAATGTGCTTCAGGCTAATTTCGCAACTTACGATCTTGTTGACGCTACTGAGTTCTAGTCTGACGATAACTCGGTTGATCAATTCGGATTTTCTGTACTTTCCTGATCAAGTAGATTACATAAGAGTGTCGGCAAGATGTCCTGACAATTTGATCCTCTGGCCAGTGGACGGTCGTTGTTATCGGGAAGGAGAACAAGGACCCTGCAGTATCAACAACGTTCTGTACTTCGACAGACGTTTACTAAAACCGGAATGTCGAAAGGCATGAAGTATATCCAATAGAAATATGCTTTACTTGCAGTCGCGAAGCTCTTGCCATCTGCCGGAAAGGTTGTCTAACTGTACGAAGCTACCACGAGAGATGGCAGCAGTTGTGATATCGAGCGAGTACAGAGATCCTCAACTTTCTATAAACTTATAAGTTTTAGGCTATATCACGTAGTAGTAAAACTGGAGACTGACGATAAACTGCCTTTATTGTAAGTGTACGTATTCTGTACGTGCATCGCTATTAACATGAGCCTTTTATGACGATGTTATTCAGTTTGAGATAGTTGTTGCGATACGGTGAATAATAGTTTACGACGTTCTTGCGAAATAAACCCGTTTGCCAATACGTTTTACGATATTTTACGCATAGATATTTTTAAACGCAATTAACCCTAACCTTTTTAAGTGTGACTGTTAATGAAATTCAATTACGTAACGCTTACCAGATGCTCAGTCGCTTAGTCAATAGAAGTTACGTGATAGCTGACGGACAAAAAGATTATTGAACTTTAACTCTTTTTCTGATATTGACCACCCGCTGTCCCGACTACACCGGTTATGATATATATTTCGAAGAAAAGTGTAACATCGATTTGCGATTTCGTACGTCAGCTTACAATATGGACAAGCCGAAGGGACGAAAAATGACTGGAGGATGAAACCTGGTGACTATGAAATGGTCGTTTCAACATATTTCAGTAAGTTTTTGCGTTCCGATATTCGTCCTGCATGACAAGCATTTGAAATATTGTCGATTGAGCCTTGGAAACACGTGGGATTTGGCTTGACTATTCATACACGTAAACTATTATGAATAAAATGGTCTGAATACGGACGTAATAAAGTAATTGCGTGAAAGGAATAACAGCTCCGAGTGTATTCCCCTTAAATATAATAGCGCTCACCAGTATCCATCATAGGATTCTTACAAGACACAATAAAAATAAGGAACCCTCACATAACAAAGGTATGGCTAATTAATATATTATAATGCAATCCTTTGAGGAAGCTACCACCGTTGAAATATCATATATAGATAGGTACCATTAATACCCATTAAATTCCCTGCTAATGTTCGCTTAATCAATGTCTCACACGTAAATTACAGCGCCTTCCAAGAAGCGGCTTGCGCAACCTATCAACGTCCGAACTCTCGTAAATCATAAAGGCTACCAGGCTACTCGATTTTACCTAAAATGTCAAAAACTATAGCGCGCTCACAACCCTCCCGTGGGAGCTCATGCGACCAGTAAATTTCACGCCAACAAATCGTACAACATGCTACCCAAGGTGTCTATAGCATTAACGTTCGATCATTTGTCAGAGTCCGATCAGCTACTATAGGCCTACCTAACATGGTACGCAGGGTTAGCGATCTAAAATGGATGGCTGATCCTCCGCCAGCAGCAAGAAGGTTCACGATATTGTGAAATCGTAATGTCCACGTTGCTCCGTGTCTCGTGCACTGACATTCAGGATATAGGAATTCTCTTATACCTTTTTTTTTGCTAAGTACATTTCAATATCCGATGAAATAGTCTATGCTTTGGGGACATGGGTCAGAACGAATAGAGATGGAAGGGTGAATGGTAGGTCGTTCTGAAAAGGCACGAAAGGGGCGAGTATATCTAGAAATAAGAAGAAGGTAGAGGTATAAGCAGGTAGGTAGTAGGTGGTAGTCGAGAAGGTGGGGCGGTCGCAGAGGGTGCAATATTCTTGGCTCGCATTGTACGTGTCCCATAAGTTGGCAGCCAAGCTCCCTTTCAGCGACAGCTTGACAGAACATACGCTCCCCTCCCCGCACGTTCCTTCAGGACCGCTCTCGAAAATAAAAGTTTATAAGGTGGCATCTGTGTAGGTATGCTCGAGAGTGAAGGTTGAGTTAAGAGAGAAGACATAGGTACGATGGAAGAGAGTGGGGGGAGTGGGGGG
>NW_014333737.1:233812-239196 GCF_000341935.2 Cephus cinctus | reverse complement strand
GGGGGGGGGGGGGGGGGGGGGGGGCGACGACGAAAGGGTGAAAGGAAGAGAAAGGGAGGGAGGGATGCTGTGAGAGAAAAGTCTGGACCACGTGCTGAAATAACGTTCATGTTTCTGATTTGAGGCACGTAACGGAACCACATTGAAATCAGATAGGGGCGCGGAACGCTAAACTGGCTGGAGGCTGAGGCCAACGAGAATCACGAAGCTGAAGCTCTAAGCGCGAAGGAGGAGAGATGCTGGGGAGACGAAGGGAAGCGCGTGGGTCTAGAAAAGGGACACTTATTCGGAGAGCGTGATACTTTTGAGGATTTTCGAATAAATCGGGACGGCATTGGACGTGGCTTCGCTACGCGATTTCATCCCTATTACTACCAAGGATCGCTAGGTAATCCAGGAACGTCCGGCGCCATCGCCCCTTTAATGCCACAGAAATGGAATTTGTCATACATTGTTTTAACGGCCGGTATGAGATTATATGTGTCAACCCGGTATGCTAAATCGCGGTACGATGAAAATTAGTCAGTCGGACCTAATCTCACTGCAAATCGCCCTGTGCTCAACAAAAATATAATCAGGCTCCTAAGCCGGATGATCCAGAAGTGATCTTCATTTACATTCCCTTCCGTGAGGGAAATACATGAGTGAGGGGACGATCTTGGGATACGGTGTATACGGAGTGGTCATGTCCACAGGTTGTTTTCAGACTATCGAAATTGTTGTGGCTTAGGAAAGAAGGAAAGTCAAGAAGAATTTTTCGAAAATCACTGTCACGCGTGAAACGTTGAAAAGTCTGCTATGTAATTGGAGTGCAGGATTCTTGGGTCAGCGAGTAGCTAACAGAGAAATACGGTGTAATATTTTATGACGATTTTAGTAAATTAATCAGCTGAAATAATATCGCGCACAGCATATATTACAAGCATAACAAAGCTACTTGCAACCTCACTGTATTATCTTACTTGTAGTATATGCTTTAAATCTTAACTCTTGCTTTTATAATTCTCGAGACATTTTCCTTTTCGCGGTTATCTTTTTCCCGTCGTTTTCACCCTCGCAATCGTTTTCACCTACCCTCCCCGCCCTTCAACCCCCTCAGCCATCCTCATTCCCACCTCCCCGCCTGCATGCCTCCTGCTTCTCCAGACTGGGCTGCTGCGAGTTCCGCCATATTTCAAACGTCATATTAGCAAAGACCATGCATCTTCCACGGGTAAAATGTCTATGCTGCCAACAGGCTTTACCGCCACTACATCACATGACATGGGTCCCTCTCGGCTCGCTGGTATCATGTCACCTTCTCGGCTCGCCACCAATTACAAATTAATATGATGTGGAGTTATCTCGAACCCTTCGGGAATATACCCTCTTCTAGTATACGGTCAATTAACCTGCTTCCTATATGGACCATTCAGACGGGTATCGCTCAGTGTAAAATAAGATACGTTACGTTCGTTTCGCCTATCACGATAAATCAGGAACAGAACGTTTCTACAAGATATTTTTTCTTCCACTTCCTTTTACATATACATATATTCCAATTCCACTTATCCTTATTTATTTTTCATTCCAATAGTAAAAATCCATTATCGAAAATTATTTGTCAAAGCGATGCGAATGAAATCCGAAAATCTTTAATTAATTTATATACGATGAGAGCCAGTGAGAAATGCCGAAATTTTTGGTTCGATTAATCAAACATTTCATCAGCCCCTCGTATCTATCTCTAAGATGTAGGATGCCTTACGAAAGATACTTGGGAGCTTCGCGATTTCTCTTAAGAAGAAAACGTGCTGCCGATATCACGCGGTTACGTTCATTACGTCAGGACATTAATATTATTAAGAGCTATCGCGTCAAACTAGTCGCTATCGGAGTTCCTTCCCGTAAATATTGTAACATCTGGCACGACTCATACGTGTTCGAGTCACGCTTCTAGCCCTCTACATTTCATTTCACTTCTTAGATACTTTCCTGAAATACTGTCGGGATCCACCGGTTCTCTCAGTCGGCGGAATAAGGGGCTGAGTAAAGTCTCGTCTATACTATACTGCGTTTCCTATGTGCTACACCCGATTCGTACTATGTCTTCCGCAAGCCCCTGCCCCTCTTGCCTTGTCCCCCCGACAGCCACAAGCCTCGTACGAAGACCAGGTCCAGCGCAAACGACAGCTTATTACGTCCCTGTTAAATAATACATTGCGCCAGGGCCGTGTCCACTTGTCATATGTCAATACTAAATTTTACATTCGCCGCGAAAATTAAATCGTACTGAAAATATCATGATTTCTTGAAGGCCTTTACGAAGGTTTATATTTATTGGTAAAATTATCGCAAAAATAGAGCATATATGGAAATCGCCGAAAATTCGATGGAAATATTTTTTTATTAATTTAGTTCAATTCCATTTTAATGGTCGATATTGATAATATCGATAGATTCAGGTATACGAGTAGCGAATAGACGTTTAATTCAGAAATGACAATCATAATGTACGCTTATGATTATAATGCGATGTTGTGTGGTGTATCGATTGGACACCATACGTCTGTTCT
This sequence comes from Cephus cinctus, assembly GCF_000341935.2. Lineage (NCBI taxonomy): Eukaryota > Metazoa > Arthropoda > Insecta > Hymenoptera > Cephidae > Cephus > Cephus cinctus. The sequence goes on along the minus strand of NW_014333737.1, from coordinate 236,641 downwards.
ATCAATAATAAAAGATATCGAGAGTAAATTTCAATTCCGTTTGAATGTTGTTGATGCATTTAGGTAATATATTAATGGCATGCTTTTTCGAGTATGCGTTAGATATTTCACCCGTTAGATATTTTTTCTTCAGAAATACCTCACATGTGCACAGGAGCTATTTTGCCTGAGTCACCTGTGTGCATTTTCGAAAATACATGTGGGCCAGGAATAATTGATGAACTTATATGCACAGTCCATCGCGTGATTCGAATTTTTTTCTTTTTATTTATAAATCTACGCGAGGTATTTCCATTCCATGTATACCCTCCGATATGTCATAGGTAGACGTGCACTCGTCAAATGTAATTTTTGTGCATGTGCAGTTGCATATGAATGTTTGATACCCCTTGCGGCTCTTGTTTACAATCGCCAAGTTTAATCAATCGCTGCAACGTTGCGTTTCAATAAAAATACAGGAGGACGACCAATATGTTATCTTCACTTGATACTTTCAATGTTTTGGTATCATATTTTTTTTTCACTCCACCTGTCGACCAGCCGACGAAAATGTTAATTAATTTACTTCCTGTTGCATTGCTAAATCAACTGAATAATATACGTTTTGTAAATCGTGGATCACATATAAAATATAAAAATCAAATTTAAAGTAAATAAAAATATAAAGCGAACAATTCATTAAGAATCACCATCTAATCAAGAGCAACTTAATAAAATCTAAATGGAAATAACCCAATTTTTCTTTGATGTCTCAGAGAACTATTATATCAAACGGGCAATAACAAAGTCCTTTTCAATGAGAGGATACCGATCAAAGATATCGATTGAGATATATATGTAAAAAATCAATTGAAATATTCTTCTAAAAGATTACAATGCAAAATTTCTATTATCAATATCGACATTATAATTAATGGACATTTACTTTTTTATTAACTGAAAGTGGCTTACACTTTTTTTGTCTTTTCTCATAATTTCGACCATATCACGAATTTCGTTATCACCTGAATTGTCTAATCTTAAATCCGGTGGCTGGCTCGAAGGTGCCGTAAACAACCAGACGATGTAGTTCTATAGTTCGGTTAAGGTTCGTGAAAGGAAGCAGGATGATGCACCGTAGATGCTGGAGACTACGTATGTAATCAAGGAGACTTCGAAGTGGGACAGTCCTCAGTGACAAGAGACTTGGCAAACTAAATATATATATGTATATATGATATATATACACGCGTTTATATATATAACGGCAAATTGCAAGTCTGGCATTTGAGAGATAATGCCATTGCCAGTGTATTTCCATAGTAACGTTTACGTAACGAGCGTGATTTTATAATGAAGATTCAAAATGCACCTTTATTCGTTAAACGAGTGGGAGGATATTGATCTCCTTAGATAATTAGAGCAATTGTTTGCGAGCCATATGTACAGATATAGATACCTACATTTAACGTCGTACCGAGCTCTCGTTAGAATGCTTTGTTATTTTTCCTTCTTCCCTCTCTTTCTCTCTTTTCGCTCTCTGCACGTTGGCTCCAACGTGAAATTCGTGGGAAACGAGGAGAGAGGATACAAAAGAAATACGGCTATTTGCGGGCGATTCACGAAAGCAACTAAGCAGGCACGCCCCAATGGAATTTATTAGAATTAGAAATCTGATGCTGTAAGTGGCTCTAAGGTATATTACTATTAAAGCCGGTATCACACTGGACATTTGTATGCCCCATGTGATAACCGAGAACGTGAGAAGCTCTCGGTTCAAGTTATTAGGCTCATTATCGTAATTTACAGGTGAAGCTGGACTTTGGTCAGCGTACGGCTGAAATATATTTTTCATTTTGGTGGTTAGAAGAAAAAAGGTTCTAAACCGGTCTGGTACTTTGCTTTAGTACTAGGAGCCGTAAACTGTATTAATTTTATTTCGCTCTAGCGCTTTGTCCACGCAGATGCGAGAAGCGTCGCATCCCTTTGTGACTTCAGCAAGGAAATTGTTTAATTGAAATTAAAATTAATATCGTCATTAACCGAGAGAGCTGCTTTGGCTCCGAACGAAACTTTACGATTGGTACACAGAGAGTAGCCCGATGCCTCAGGGCATCTCTGGGAACCGATTCTGAGCAATCTACGAGGAGTCTCGTTGCACCCACCACGTTTACCTTCAATCTGTACCAAGAACTATCGTAATAGCATTCAATTATTGGTAACTCAATCGTCTCGAAGCTGCGAGCTTTTCGCTCGAAAAGTTCGAAACCAAAGGGTTTCGCGGTGCTTCTTACGGAAATGGTAAGGCCAGTTCCAAGAGATATTACGAAAATTATGAGGGTCCAGTGTCCATGGACAAAGAATGCAGAGCAGGAGTAAACGGTAGGGAGAGAGAGAAATGCAGAAGGTAAAATAAAGCTCGTGATTAGGAATAACAAAAGATTGCGGAATTTCAGTGTAACGATGATAAATTTACGAAATTCCTTGTCAATCGATTACACATACTTTATGTAATCGCCTTACCTGGAAATTTTTCGTTCTCTTTCATATCCGTCGTTGAATGCCAAAAATCGGTTTAACCTAACTCAAGTATTTTCATTGTTACCTTTCATTTCTTTTAACAACTCCTGAATTCCTGGCTCTCGAACTTTTTGCTCATTATACATATATGCGTGTCTCGTAATAATCATATATTTATTGGACGATATTAACTTGTTATGCTTTAATACAAGTAAAATGTATATTTTTATTTTATTACCTTGGAATTCAATCAACCATTTTTATAATTGTTTCTGCATCACGTTTTTTAATATCGATAAGTTACAGCATCAGCCCTCCCCCCCCCCCCCC
>NW_014333737.1:214184-233689 GCF_000341935.2 Cephus cinctus | reverse complement strand
TTATCCTATAAAACATTTATGTTCGGAGATGAAATTAAAATCAAATTAAAATCAGTTAACGTCCCGATCTCCAACAGGCTGGAAGTTTTTGATTAATCTCAAGACTAATAACTGGAGTTTCTTCAGATTGAGGTAGGATAGGAAACGACATTAAGGGTGTGCATGGCCGTGGGATGTAAAAGACAGGCACGTGGAGGGTAGAACGCATGCGTGTCGTGTTGCTCCTGCAGGATTCCCTAGCAGAAGCCAGTCAGTATCTGGACTCCGGCTCGCGTAGATTTTGTACCCGCGTTAAAAAGTGACACTGAGATAAAAATGACAATAACTTTGTTCCTTGCTGCTGGTACAGTCTTGATCCTTGCCACATCCTTAGCTGAGGGTACGTACTCGCTTATTGAAAAATTTGTTCAATGAGCCTTTCGATATCTAACTTCATTTTATCGGGAAGAACGTAACGCTATGTGAAATAGCAAATTGAAAATTCCGCGCGCGACGTTGCACCGAGTGCACGAATTACTGTGGGATCGATTAGCCAATTTTTACGAGAACAGCGAGAAATCGTCGCGTGTCGGGGATACGCGAGTTGGAAAAATTAGCGAATTCAATCTTTTTTTTTTATTCCCCCCACAAACCGCTACGTGCTTACGCTTGCACGTAGCAATTATTGCGCGATATGCAAATTCCTACAGTTATTTCTCTCCCTCGTTCATCGACTACCTACGTACTGTATAATACGACAGCGCTATCTACGTGTACACAAAGCGTTTTCTATTATGCAGCTTGCACTTCTATTATGCAAATAGTGATGCATCTCCGAGAAGAAAATCTTACCACTCTTGTACGTCCAATGGAAAAGAGTGCAGAGGAGACGGAGGAGCCAGTGCAGTGTTTGTGGGTGCGCGGTATCCTGTTGGGGGAACGCGAGGAAATCTGGATAAATTACATTGACATAAAGCAGCGACTTCTCGCGCTATACTACGCGAGGCGCGTATTCTCCTTTGGTTGAAATTCTCCTTTACGATAACGCGGGAAACGCGTATTCCGTACGACGTGGTGCTGGCAAGTGGGCCTTTTCGCGAGAGACGTAATGAGGAAATGAGCGATCCGCCAGTCTCTTCCGCGCCACTGCCCCTTTTAATTATTGTATTATATAATATTGCGGAATACTAAGCCGGATTTACGATTTGCCATGGGGGGGGGTTGAACGTGCCACTGTGCCGAGGGAAATTTTAGTCCTATTGGGATTCTGTAAAGAATTATGTAAGTTTATGTGAGTCCCACTGTATTATACATGCGTAAAGAGGAAGTAAGTGGCTGTGGCTGCTAAATGGTTTCGCAGGATGCGAAAAGGATCAGTTTTACGACACGTAGTCCGCCTCAGCCCATTCTGTTGTACGTGTGTGGGAAACCATAACAGAGATATAAAAATTGGGAGGAATATTATTTTTTATTATCCCCTTTCTTTATCCTCGCCTTGAAGGTCCAGCTTTACCTTCTTTTTTTTTTGTAGCCAAACAACCTGGTCAAGGCATGCCTTCGGCCTTGTGTATTTAATTTATTAAAACAATTGAGGTTTAAGGAAGATTTGAGATTACCTCGTAGAAACAACGTCGGTCCAATTTACAAAGTCCACAATTATTTTCTCGTCCGCTGCGAAAGTGTTTTGCGAAATTCCACAAGCAATTAGGAAATTAACGGATGGAACCATCTCCGCAGGATACCAGTGAACTACGTCACACACTCCCTAGCATAAGCACGCAACAGTGTCAAATCAAACTAACGTCAGAGTTCAACTGTTTCGTAATTAATTTCCATCGCGCTAAAGTGCACGGAAAGAGAATTTTTGAGATTGCATAATAAAACAATTTTTTGTTACGTTCCCATAATATTTTATTCGGTGTGTTATTTGCCATTAGTTCGATGCAATTGCATGTGACGACTACAGCAGGAAGGAGGTTAATCGAAATTTGCCGTGTCGCAGAATTCGCGGGCAAAAATGTTGACGTAATATTGATCGTTGTCAGGCGGTAGGATACAGAAAAACAAGAGAGCCAGAGAAACGTCCTTTACAAGAAAAGAAGAAAAACGAAAAAGGGAATAGAAAAAAATTAGCCTACCATGTTCGCGGCGCGGAGACACTCGGAATTCGCAGGGAATAAGCGACCATTTGCATTAGCAGGACATAAAGGACAATCGCGGTAGGAAACCTCTCTTACCCACTGCGAAGTGTAAAACGTCAGCTGCACGCGGTGTTTTGCGCGCGTCCAGATTGCCAACACAACCACAAATACCCTATGCCCTGACAAGCCGCCGCTCCCGCGGCTCTAGAGCGTTTCCATGCACCGGCACTTGTCGATATTGGCTCGTCGATGCCTAAGAGGGTGGACCTAGGCCGTCATTCTGACGGGTGCCTCATTGTCCCTGCACGCAGGCTACCTCAAACTTTTGGGATCAGCTGACGGAACTTTCCTTTCAAGCTGATAGAATTAACCCTCTTTCGAAATTTTCGGGCAGTCGCTATCTGAATAATGTACCTACCACCCCTAAGTAGGAATGTTTACAAGGCTGAGCTCTGAATGCGAATTCCGACGTGGGAAAATCGTCAGACTGATTTCTTTTTCGGAAGTAAGTAAAATGGATATTGAGGGAAAAAAAAAAAAACAAAAAAAAAAGACGAAGAGGAGCAAGGGCATTGTATCGATCAGGAAATATTATTATCGTAATAATAGGACGCTGGACTAATGGTGACTGCACTATGACGAGTGTCCAAAGTTTCTCGTTGACGCGTGACGTAACCATGCGACCACGTGTCGAGTTACTACAACTCGACTGAAGGTACGTCACCCTTCGTATCTCCAGGTGCCGAAATGTATTAGTTGCATAGTTGTGTGGTGAACGGATGGCACTTCCGGTTTAGGTGTTTTGACCTTCTACAAAGTAACAAGGGTACCCATCGAGGACACAGTCTACACAGAGTGTATTAATCAACCTCGTTCCGCGGAACTGATCGTTCTAACGAAGAGCAAAGGGGTTGGTACTTTCGGTTGGGTGCATTCGTAAATTGTCAGGAACGTGAGAATTCTCTCGAATTCTCACGCAACTTTACGCACCGTTAGCCGAACGTCCGTCGGTTATCCCGCATGGTACGTGGTGCCGGTCGCCACCCTTTACCACCGTCCACTTCGAGCCTTCCCACATCTATCGATCCTTCGGCAACTTCCCGTTCGCTTCTAGCTTCTCGCTTGCCTCCTCTATCTCTATATATCCTCTGTCTCCCTTTCTGTCTCTCCATTGGCATTGGCTCCGCGAAGCGGCTTACAAGCCGACGACATTGTCGCCGGGTCTTCGCTTTCGGAAACGGGAACGTGGCTAGGTAAGTGGGAGCTAAGGGAAGCGATGATCCTCCGATAGATCCGCAGCATTGTGCCCTTCCTCTCCACATGCTACAACGATAGATACTTCTCGGGGGGTTGTTATGTCCTCGTACTGCCCGTCCTACCCGTCCTACCCGTCCTCCGGACAATACTGCCAAGCTACCATGCGATACGGAGAACGAAGAGGGAGGATCTTCTCGAGGAGTGTGCATACCCTCTCGAATCCTGAAATTCTTTTTCCTCGAGAACGACTGTAACATTGTCCGTCCTAACTCCTTTGGCTGGATTCAAATCCTTCTTCTATCCGGATATCTTCTTCCTTTCCCCAAGTCCCGGGGATATAAATCTATTACAGCGCGACGACATTCCGCGGGGTTTGCCCTGAGCCTCACTGGGCTCCAGTCTGAGCTCCAGCACCCGGGGATGCCTAGGGTCCTCCTCCTCAGGAACGGGGGGGTCGTGGCTCTGCCATGTTGGCTGTTGTTCAAATGGTCTATCCGACAATAAAAAGCAATGCACGTCTCCTGGAAATCCTCTACTTCCGCGAGATTCAAACGCACACCCCGGCTTCCCCAAAAGCCCCTTTCGCTGCGGCCACCTTCGCCTTCGTCCTCGCCGTCCCCTTCGACAACAGACTCTACGACCGGGAACACCACCACCATTCTCCATACTATCGTCAGCATCACCGCCGGCACTCTAGCACCCTCCTTCGACCCGAGAAGAAGTGTGTTTGTGTTTGGACTCCGGCCAGATAATCTACGGCAATAAATTTCTGTGTGTATAGTGCCATGTGATTGGTTTTATCTTCGGCCGTTGCCCACGGCGATACCAGCGACGACGCAGTGTCTCCGGGACTGACTGTCCTTGGAAATCAGGCCTTAATTCATTTAGCAAGCCAACAGCTCCGTTAGGATTGGAGACCGACGTTTTCCCTTCACCCTCTCGGTACACGTGCAATTCCCATTCCGATCGAAGACACTTCGCTTCTTCTCCCATTATCCGCCCCTTCACCTTTCTCTTATCCATCTCCACGCTTCACCTTCGGAACCCACTATCTACTCCCTAATACTCACCAAGCTCCTCTGCAGTTCGCACCCTTCAACCTACAAACCACCCTACAACTCAATCCCTTCACGGAGACCATGCTTCTTCCGTGCTAAGTCTGATTAAAAGACTAAGTTAACGCGTTACCTAAAGGCAGAACGTGTCAAACGAACACCCACGACTTTTGATCCTTTCAAGGATCTTTCGCCTATCCTGTACAGTTTACAGGTAGTAGATATCCATGTTCACCGTATTAACCGTGATTAGTACAATTTCGAATATCAGTGATGGACCGTACGCATTGATCTCGCTGTATGGATACTGTGGATATGTTGAATACTAGTGCTTCCTACTGTAGACGCGTTTACGCATTAACCGCGGAAGGAAAATTTGGACGGAAATTCTTCTGATCATCACGATGGATGTTTGGTAAAGGGCAAAAGACCGCATTAGGATAAAACGAGGGATTTACTTAAAAGACTGACAGTTAAGCCTCTCTGGACAGATTGAGCTTAGGAGGTGGCTGTGCAATCACCTACTCTTTCAACTACGAGCGAATTTACTTTTGCTCTTTACTCGTACCTTTCTCTATCCCTCTCTAAGCCAGAAATATTTTTATTTGCCAAATGGATGCTTGGCACGAAATTGCTTTCTCTCCTGTTGAAAAATTTGCCGCAGGCTACCATGTCATACGTATGTATTTATATAGCATTGAGAAGCCAGTGGAGCTAAATTGTATTTATTGAATAGCAAAAAATTCTACCAAGACAAATGATCCGTTTGAATTATTAATAACCGTAGCTAATTTATTTATCGAGTAACTGCTCCGGAATTCCGCTCTGTTGACTCGGTCGATTATACGAGATCGATTGGAATCGAGTGTTAATCGAGTGTTTACTTTTAGTAAATATCGCGTCAGAAAAGCGTTATGGATTCCTGGAGACTATGCTGCTAGTAAATATATATGTAGCATATATACGTATATAGATAACTTGTATAACAACCGATGCCAAGTCCAGGAGAACGGGTCTCCATAGTGGAAAATGTAGGGTGATGGTAAACGAACGCCAGCGAAATTGATGTTCCAGACGGATGTACCGGGTCATAGTGCAGTTGAGGTTGCAGTTCACGTTGTCATGTCGCACGATTTACCCAACCCATATCTCCGCCCCATCGGCCACTGACTCCACGACATTAGACCTCTTGGCTGGCTCATGCAAGGGCGCCTTAAACTTTACGGAAGGACTGTCTCGTGGTACCACAGACACTTGAAATAGCTGGCCACCATCCAGTCGGGATTTTAGGCGCTTCCCTCCGTGAGGAAGAAAAAGCTGAGAACGTCACGGGCGTATACATATTAATAGCAGCTACGTCCGTCAATTGTTACCAAACTCGACGTGGACTGGGAACAAGTCCAAATAGGATGCTAAACTTTCAAACAATCCGCACTCGAAAGTTCTACGGCCTCAATAATAACATATACCAGTGTCCATGTTTCTCTTTGTACTCCCAATTACCTGCATGTATGAATGACCGCGTCGCGAGGGCGAAACAAAAGAAAAAACATTTCATTATTTTCTTTGATCAAGAAAAACTAGATACTCAAAGGTTGAACGAATGGTCTAATCGACGTCGTGCAATGGCGCCCTAATTTAGCTTTACGAGACAAGCCAGGGCGTGGGTTAGTACAGTAGCCATAAAACACACGTTGGAATCTACTGACCCGTTTGTACAATTTCCGTCAAGGCTTTCGGAAGTTGCTGGTACAACGGCCGACGGACAATATTGTTGGTCATCAACGTGCACACATTTTCCCTTACTATTTTACGTCGGGCTTGTCGACTTCCGGATGGGTATCGACTCGCGGTATCTCGTAGATAAAACGTTAGACTTCGGTTACCTAACTCAATACCACAGTGTACTCACAGTCAGTCCTGCGCATACATACTACGTGCATATCCACCCCTGGTAGAGATGAACGCTTGGCGATATAATCGGAAGACAAATCATTGTGGAACCGTGTTATCCAGTTCCGGTTGCCGGTATTATCGCAATGGCAACACGGAAGCTGTTTCGGAGACGATACTCGATGCAGGATGCTCGCTTGAGATAGAGATGACCAATCTCCTCAATTAAGAGCATCAGGCCGGTGTGCTGGCTTGGAGATTAGATAATGAGAAGTAAATTTGCCACGTAATAAATGACGTATGTACCAGTTGCATTCTCTGGGTATTATACATGCACATTCATCATTTCCCTCCAGAGCGCATCGTTTACCATTGAGTCTCTATGGTGATTTCTGGGACGGGAAAGCTAAGGAAAAGAAGCGGATGAATGGAGGAGGGAATGAATGAATGAATATGTCACTCGAACAGTGGTCGATGGGGACGGGATGGGCGGTATCAAGAGGGTCTCTCGTCGTCAGTTGAAACAGCTGAAAGGGTGTGAGGAGGGACGAGCAAAGGAGTGTGCGCGCTCGATTAATCTCGCAATCTGGATGGAGTGGCTATGATAGACTCCCATGAATAACTCATGAGCAGCAGTACCTGCTTCCCATAGGGACATTCGCGTATAATTCAGCCACTTCATTTGTCCTCATTACTATGCCCGATCGTTACATAGAGTCCGATTTACGAGGCTTCGTCGCAGTGGCGCACATGCACCCTCGGCGGGACTCGCTCCACTTCGGCCCTTCTGCCGTCGATTAAAGTTTACTCGGTTAACGAGATGGAGAGTGAAATGTGGGATTTGCATTGTTTCACACGTGAGACTTGCACTTGGTATGGATGATTAATAGTTTCAATTTTTTTTTTTTACATTCGAGGTTAAAGCTATGTGCCCCGGACTTCGGTTGTTCAGGGTTGATAGAGGTCTGATCAAGACTGGATGGGAACGTGGCGTATATGGGGTAAGACGTATATACGTGACATATCGCGTACACGCATAAGATGTATGCGATATATAAATGTGTCAACATGTTGAAGTGTTTTTTTTTAAATTAAAATATTTTTTACACGCTTACAAGTTTTTTGTTATTTCCACATAATCCAATGTAAAAATGCCACACTTGCAAATGTGTAAAGAGTGACTAGCACAGAGAGACTAGGGAATAACACTCTTGGATTTGAAGTGCTGCTGGACTTGATTCGCGCTTGGGTAAATATAATAAGAGGGTGAAAATTGCACTGGGGTATCGCACGAATTGTATTTTTATAATTCACTCTGATATTACCCCTACCACTCTCGAACATCCCCCGAGCATATTATATTACTCGGTAACTTGGTTGAACGGTAATTCCACGGATTATCGACGTCCTGTTTATTGTTCGATGCGTAAAAAGATAATGGGAACACGGCGGCTGGAAAATGTTGCTGGGTTAATCCAACTGGGCCCTCTGGCTCGTTACTTTTTGGGAAATAACCATAAAACGTGTGGCGGCATTATGAAGCGCGACGATGAAGATTAAGACTCTTTGAGATGAACCAACGGCAGTAACCGTAGCGAGCGGAGATACTAGAGAGGTCGTTGCCACGAAAAATCTCTTATACAGATCAAATTCGTTAAAACTAACGTATGCACGTGGCTGTTGTCAAAAAAAAAAAAAAACAATTGAATACAAAGAAAAACAATAAAAGTTATTAAACTAAAATAATTATAACCTACGTGTAATAAGTTGCGTTATTATTAAACCCAGAAAAATCCTCTTAACGGGTGAGCAGATTCCCTACCGTCTATCCCTGTACTCATTATTATACCTCCCAAACTTTCAGTAATTATAACTACGCGGAACATAAGTTATTCTACAACAGTCGATACCTCATTATAACGACTGAGGAAATATGTAATAAAATTCCCGTAATAGAAAAACATCTATAATATTGCAGTACGTACGATCATAAAAGTGGTACATCACGGAAAACCATTTGAAAGAAAATTGCTTAGCATCAGAATAGAAATGCATCGGAATTTCTAAAAGATTCATCATATCCTCATGCGGACGTTGTTTTACCAAGGTACAAAGGGTATATATATATGTTGATTCTGATAGTTACGTCATGAAACGCAGTAGTAGTACTCGTAATATAGTCAGACAAACCATCCAGCCATTGTTCCAGCATCGTTCCACTATGGTGAGCTCTCGATTAAGGGTTCGCATGCAAATTGAAGGCTGTTCATGGAATTCACCTGTTCCATTTCACATTTCACGGGTTCGTATCCTCTCTTCCGCCGGTGATTCAGGTCGAAGAGGTCACAGGATTTCGTTCGGCTACGTGTGATTGATTGCCCGTGTCTTACGCTGCTGAGAGCCAGAGACTAACTCCATTAGCGATCACTCTTCACCGCAACAGCTTGCAACAGATGATCCCGGGTGCTCTGCTAGATTAGCAAACAACCAACCAGCCCTGTGCCACTTATCTCCCAGTAAGTGCACCATCTATTCGTTTCCCAGTACGCAAGAGCGACTCCGAGAGCTGTACATAACTGTAGTGACTGTAGTGACTGTAACGGTGGTTTACGTATACCTGATATATTCCAACAGAGGGAATAATTATCTGTTTTTGTAAATCGGTCCTGATTGGCGCGCATGTTGGGTCACGTATTACGCGAATCACGTATTACCAGAATATTACGATCTCGCACGTTCAACTGGTATACAGCATCGGGCTTTATTGGCAATCAGTTTTTTTTTTTTTTTTATCAACCTTCAAACGATTACCCCGGCATACGTATTACCGATAATGCTATCATGCGAGTTTATACGAGCTTCGTTGAAATTAATATATTTTTTACTTATTATAAAATTTTTGGATCTTTTCATAGAAACTGTATCGAGGACGTATCAATGGAAATTGATAATCATCGTTTTGTATGATTTTAAATTAATTCATCGAGTCTCTGACAATACTGTTGGCGTTCACGAAGAGAAGCTGTGGCCGAATAAAAGATAAAATCGGAATCTATCGAAAACTTTATTAGTCTGGTTGGAGCATACTTGCCGTGAACCGGTGTCGCTCGCTGAGGGTGAAACGGAAATCTGTGGAATTCTTTCACGTTACTTCCGGAAGGGGCAGGCTAAATTCTTGAATCTCATTGAACGGGAATGCCTCCGATGTCATTCGTGCTGCGCTTACCAGATAAAATTCCTTGTACACGTTTATACGCATCTGTTTAAGCCTGACAGAGATGAATAGACCGATCGAGATGAATTGATGAAAGATCCATTCCCGTATTTAATTTTGCCAATCAAAAGTTCATCGGCACAAAGTCAAAGGGTCTCGACCGGACAGGATAAGCAAATCAGGACGCCATATTTTCATTCCACGTTATTGAGTCTCGTTCGATCACTCGTTAATTGGCTTTCACTTTGAACCTTCCACCGTTTCCATCTCAACCTCCATTTACATAAATATTTTTTAACGAATTAACCGGAAATCAGGTCTTTTCGACTTTTGGCTATCTGCGGCCTATAATTATTTCGCACGTTTCAGAGAGACACGAAGCTTCCTGATTTTTGCTCTAAAAATTGCTTTTCACGAGACAGTTTGGCAAAAGGCGACCGCTGCTTAAATTCCAGATTATAAATGGTCAAGTGAAGTACGACCGATGATTTACTGCGGACGAATTTATTAGATGTTGAGAGGCACGAAAATATAGCCTACAAAAAAGTCAACCCAAAGAGAGTAAAGGTTCGCGATAAAATGAATTTTTGCAGTATCCCTATGAATCCGTCATGAACATTAATCAGATTCGCGAGGAATATGCCGTTCTCTCCTTTACCCGCTTTAAACAGTATGCAAACGTAAAATTAGAATATCATCCTCTTATCACAATGCCCGACTTTAATATACGGTTCGTAGTTGGGCTAGGGGCAGAAGGATGAGGTGAAGCAAGTAGAGCCGGAGCTTATGAAACGGAACACGAAGAACCCCGAGGGTGAATATTTCGCGCAAATGTTTAAATAGAATGAAAGAAAAAGGCGAGCGCACCCCCCTGCCCCTTGTTTAAACCGTAAAAAAAGCAGAGAGGTGAAACACGTTCATTTTTACGTGAAAAGTAAAAAAAAAAAGTGGACAACCTACAACAAAAATTTTCGTAACCTTACAGCCAAACTCCCTGGTCCAGACAAATCAAATCGAGAGGTCCGATAGTGGATGCAACGTAACAATGCACTCCCTTTTCATCCCTTATTCCAATTGGAGAGACGCTGAGGGTCGGCGAGAAGTACTCGGAAGAGTCTCTCCCAAGCGGCTCCTCTCCAAATTCTTCAGGAACAATCCTGGTAACGATTGCGAGGGCGTTTTCTCCATATACCTTGGATAAAGAAGGGATGGGTGTAGGAGGTGAAACGGATAAAAAAAAAAGGACAGAAAAACCCGCACCTCGAGATCCTTACTTTTTGTGGTCCACCAAGAGCACAGGCTCTGTCGGATTAATCTGAAATGCAACAAAGTTTCTTTAGGAGTTCAGAAAGCGGAGCCAATTGGCTGCGGCCACGCGGACAGAATAGAGCTGTGAGGCAATTTCATGACAGCATCTCGGGATGATTGGATCACCAAGCAGGAGCCCATGGACTCGATAACCCATGTGTGTTCCCTGGTGTATAGACGTTTATATAAGATTGTATATATATATATATGCTGTATACCTCGACTGTCTTATCAATATAACCTCATTATCGCACGGCGTATACAGAATCCAGTTATACGGATATCGTTATGGGAAATAAACTTTTTATTAAATTCCATCGTAGAAGACATCTTGCTTAAGACAGCCTGTCTTATTCTTCGGTTCTATCGTGCATAACGTATCATAATAATTCGGAGGACGTAAAAACGTAATCCTGAACTGATCGAGAAATGTAATTGCTTGACTCTTTATCACATTGGGACCGACGAAGAATCCAAGACGGAGGGCAGTTGTGAAACGAAGAAACGAGTAGGACGCGTGGGAAGTCAAGAGAAAAGCCCGGGGTCTTTGGCGCTGGCGTTTGCTCATTTTCCTGGCAACTTGGCACATTTTCTGAACGATGTTTTCTGCACGGAGCAAAAGTCGTCCCGGGATTCGGGCGAGTCTGACGTGGCTGGGGGAAAATCTTCTTGACGTGACGCTTGCCCGACTCCCCTCTCGCCCTTCTCCTACCCCTGATACGAAACAACCCCGCGAGTTATTGTTTTCCATTTTACGAGCGTGTTAATTTCATTTCCCTTCATGCTTTATTGTTTTCATTCCCTCTAATATGCGTAACGCGCATTTAATTGTTAACATGCCGGAAACCTACAAATCCTAACAACATTCCGGAAACTTGCCTTATTAGGCACGTCCCAATGGAGAAATCGAAGTTTCGCGAAAGTTTCGATGTTCGATGCAGAAGGCAACGGTTGCCTGGAATTCACTTGGGAATTACTGTTATTCCCGCCGATAGAACGTAGAACAGAGTCGCATGCGATTTCACTGTATTTTGGCCTAGATGATGTTACGATTTATTTATAAAGGTTACGTTTTGTCCAATAGGCAATTAGATAGCGAAAATGGAAGAGGAAGCCAGTACAGCTGACTACCTCGTGACGAATATTAAGGAAAAGGGTTTAACGATTCTACAGTGCCGCCCGTGGCGATTTATACAATTATTTAGAATTTCTGGGTACTGTCGGTACACCATCATTACATATTTACTTATTCTTTTCACGTTACGATCCAAAGCTCCTGGATCAAATGGCCACAAATATGAGCAAAATGAAAATTTGATGAACATCGAGATTCATTGAGGCGTCCAACCACGAGATACTTGACGAAAAAACGAATTTGATCAAAAGCAATAAAATTAATGGATGCATTATATATACCAAAATTATAAAATAAAAATCTATACAAACGAATATAGGTACTGTACTGTTATACGGATACCATATTGTAATACTATACTGTTATGTGGATAAATCGTACGAATAATTCAATTTTCCCAGTTGAAATTGCAGACGGCTTCAATGGCCAGTTGAGGTTTCATTTCATTTTGAATATATGCCATGTCAATTTCATTCCTATTTATCAGCGTACATATACCGCTAACGAATGTGGCTTTAAAAGCGCATGAACATAAATACAAAGTTTATACATTGGATTCTATTGACGCACGGTCCAAATACACGCAGCCTGGTGTCGTGTTTATTTTTAACTTTTACTACGTTAAATGTATATCCGCACGTTTAGAATAATATATGTGATACTCATGCTAATTGAAACATATTGAGGAAGGTTCATTGAGGAACATGAAACTTTATGAGCAATAAAAAAAAAAGCGTGGACGTCATCAGTCAGGGTAAGATAATATAGGGTGCGTAATGAATATAAATTTACTAAGGCCAAAACGAAACATTTGATTTTCATTGAGAGACTATATATATACATACACAATTACCCCAAGACGTAACCAAAGGTATAACTATATGGATAATTATTAGAGTTTTCTTCCCACGACCCAAAAAAATGAGGTTAATATGTTTCAGATTATCGCTTTGGATTATCACTGATACACAGGCACGGATAATGTATAATGTTAATATTCGAGACTTTATTTTACCCAAATCGTGTCAGCGTCAAATGGAAAGTTGACGTTTCAATTAAATGACGTCATTCGCACCCTACTGATATTCCAGGGAAATTATCATGCTTCACGTATTAACATTGATAAAGGTTAATTAGTTATTTCCTTCGATACAAAACGACTGTGATGATCGATATTGACTACGAAAGTAGGTTGAAAATATTTCCTTGATTAACAAATAATGAATAAATGAAATCGTATTTTCGAAAATGACGCATTATAATCGATGAAAAAATGAGGACTTTTAAATAGACCAAAATCGATGCCAGGTATATGCCAAGAATATTTTTTGAAGATGCATAAAAAAGATCCATTTTTACATTCGTGCCACTTGACATTAACGTACGACAGGGTCCAGAGTAAGATTATCGTCATTCGAAAGAGAGTCAATGTATCGTATAAATATCGTTTGACGATACGTTACATCACGAATTCTACAAGAAAAATCGTATCATAATTTTTGAAAGAGTCAGATATATGGATTCCTGACATGCTACGATCCATCAGACTGACAAAAAATATGAATCCTACCAATACTGTATATATACCACTTCCATATACGATAAAGTATTTCCGTGTGCATTTGTATCAGGAGTATACTATAGGGTGTTCCAAAAACGTATCGTTGAAACCTTACGAGGCTGAGCGTGGATTGGCTCGGGTTTAATCGTTAATAAAATTATTAAGTTCAGTTAAGTTATTAACTGGGAACAACGCTAAATAGTATAATTGATTTAAATGTGCCATTTCAGCTGTACGAGGGCATTACTTTTTCACTTTACTTTCATAACTGAACTGTTGAATATTAATGCGAACAGCGGGCGAGCTTCGCCGAGCTTCTTATCGAGGCGACCGCTGCCGTGATTGTCGCTAACGCGATCCAGTGAAATATATTTAAATGATAAAATTATAGGAATAACTGTATAAGTTGAAAATACGATGGCTGCGAGCAAGAATTTTCAAACGTATCTATACGAACCGAGGAGACGAATCGATTATAAGTGGAACTAATATAGTATATTTTTCTTTTTGGTTAAACCCTTATTAAACTTTACTGTAATATTTCATAGTGTACCGCATCTCATGCTCAATCACGGCTAATGCTCTCTGGGCCTTCGGTGTTCTCGGCTTAAAGGATTTAACGCGCAACGAGAGAGTCCACGCGCAAAGTATAGCGTTCCTGGGCTGGAAACTTAGAAGCGGCAAAGTAAAGAGCGCACGATAGCGTGAGAAGGTGGAAGAGATGTAAAAATAAGAAAGTGCGAAAAAGAGGATGAAAGGCTAGCTAATGGTTTACTGAAGATACGTGAGGAATTGTATGGTGCTTTGAATTTGGTACAATCTTTTCCATTGCTTACGTCATTGGCTAGGTTAAAGGAAAGTGCGTGAGTGAGAGAGAGAGAGAGAGAGAGAGAGAGAGAGAGAGAGAGAGAGAGAGAGAGAGAAATGGAGTGCGAGAAAGTGAAAGAAAAATGAAGTCCAAGAGACGGTTAATTTTTACGGGTTGGTCTGTGTTCTTGAAATTTGTCATAAGGACCAAAGTCGTCCTGACGTCAAAGTGCTGAAGGCCAGTACCCAGGGAAGCATTTACACTGTGACGCGGAACCATCCTATTTTTGTTGCTAATGCGCCAAGTTTTAAGTTCAGATGGATGAGTGGAAGAGTTTGAAAAACGTCCCGCCGTCTTTCTGCCGCTAAAATGTCGTTTTATTACTCGAGTAAAGTCCGCCGGAGGCGGCGGGCTCTGCTTAATGTGCGGTCTGGATTTATCTGGCGGTAATCAATCGTGCCGAGAAACGCGGACCACAAGGGTGCAATATTTATCACGTCAAATGCTTCATTTGCATGATTTATGTTCCACCGAATAGTAGAAATACTGGATTATTTATAAGACGCTTGATATTTGCATACAATTCCTGTAATTCAGCGAGACGAACGACTCGTTTTGGGGGGCGAGGGGTTTTGGGGCAGCATCTTGCACCTAGAAGATTAAGCAGTAACGTTCGAAATCGGATTAATGAATATAGGTATACCCTAAGGGTTGATTACACGTATATAGGGGCAGTTATATATCGTTATAGTCATCGATCGCCGATATGAACCTTAATGGAAGCGTTTTGTAGGTCGAGGAAGACAAAAAGAAGAAAAAGTGCTCCGATCGAAATCTCTGCGATACGCGAAAAGTATCATCCGTCGCGTGCTGAATATCCCCCACCGAACGTCAATTGGCAAAGGACTAACTTCGCACGAAAGGTATGGCCGACACAAAAACGCGATCAAATGTCAGGAAGGGTCAAGCCCTCGGAAGTGAAATTGGGGTCTCCCTAACCCCTAAGGATTCTCCATATTTCGTTGGTGCGTCAAGCCGTGAGTTGAAAATGAGTGCACGTTATGTCGTCTCGGTCCTTGAAAAAAAATATATATATTCTTTCGATCGGCCCCCTATCCATTCCTTATTTTCCTATTTTTCTTCTCTCGCCAATTCAACACATCCGAGTACCAACTTCGTATTGTAAAATCCGCACAAAGTGATTGCATCGTCCAAGATAATGTCCTAGATCCAAGTCCCGGAATATCAGATCTTAACAAATGCATCCCCTAAACACAGAGACATCCCTCAAAGCAAGGAGAACAGCGCCAAAGCTTATTTCCTGGATTTACGTTCTCGAGTGGATATCCACCCCCGATCTTCACCCTCTAGAAAATTACGTTCTCCACAGAAAGTGAAGAAAATCCCGATACCCCCACGGTTCAGCCCAGAATATCCCCCGTATCAGAATGACCTCAACCACGGTATCTACCCCCTGCCAGTTGTTGGCAGAACACGTTAGGAGTGGCGGGCGGGTGGGGGGTTGATAACTTTAGGTGGCATAGGTGGAAAGTGACGGGAGCTTTACCGCCACTCGATTACAGTGGCGCAGCCTCCATGCGATTGAGAGCGGTCATCTATCAGTGGACCCTCATTAACCGCCTCCCCGATAAAACACTCCGCGAGATACCTTATCTCAGTGTCGCCCGACCCTTACCTCTTGAACCCCCTATCAAGCCCCTCCATCCCTTCGAACATCCTTTCGCTTCCTTTTTCGTTCCTTCACTATACTCTCAGCTCTGCACGACCCGCCATTCCTTCTCACGGTACAACCCTCCTGCCACCCCTTCTGCCTCGACCTTTGCCACTGTTCAGTCGACGACTTACCGCCCTCTTGGAAACGTCCAAGTGCCAACTAGTACTTGCTACAGCCAAGATAACAAAGACCTACGGGGCGAATGCTCCGATGCTAAGCAGCTTCCCTTATAGTCGTTATTATAGTAACGAACGTCGGTCTACGGGAAAATCAGTGCCAGATGCAAATCATTAAGCAGTTGGTTGCAACTTGCGAGCATCCGCGGAACGGCATCTTCGCGTAAGACTCCAAGAGCCAGGAAAATCTTCTCACTCGAGCGTACTAATGCTCTGCAAGAATGCTCCACAACAGGTGTATTAATTAATATACTGCAGAACTGAGGCAGTATGCTTGACATGCAAATGGGAGAGTATCGTTAACGGTGTATGATAAGCTGAAGGCGACTATACCGTAATATTAATAGGAATCGAGTATAGCGCGTCTATGTCTCTCGTTACGGTGCATACGATACGCAATGTAATTTATTTACATGTGGCTACATGGAACTCTGTGCGATGATGCGGTTCCGGAGCATTCTTATTGACACGCATTAATAATCTGCTAAACGATTTGTCATACGTTGACTTTCTGGATGAAGGATCTGTATTGCATACAACTTTCAATGTAAATATATCGATGAGTAATGATCCAATGCGGGTATAATGTAATTGTAGCCCATTACACCTCGTTGAATTTAATTTATAATTTAATTCTTTAGTAATGCGAATCGATCATCAGCTGTCATTTCAGACTGTATTGGGTGGCGCGGAACATTGTTTGTCAAATATATAGAATATCGATGTGTTCAATATTTTTATTTTACCTGCAGCTTCTGGTTCTCTCGATAAACGTCACAGGTATAGTCTGCATTAATGATTGGATGTTATTCTGAGGATAATAAGGTAAACGTGCATGCCTAATGGGGGTTCCTTGCAGTTTGTATAACTTAAATAATGAAGTTGCGTGAAAATTGATGTAATTAACCAATTTTTCCAATCGGAGATAACGATGTTAAACACTTGTTTTTATATTATCAGTACGATAAGGTGAACGATGCTACGTGGAGCAGAGGTGGAAAAGTTTTTTTACAAAGCAACAAAGGGATGCATATGCAAAATGTAATGATAGTTGAACGTCAAAGGAGCATTCAGACCGAGTGAATCAGGTATATATATATATACCTTTATAATATATATACAGAGAGAGAGAGAGAGAAAGAAAAGCATTACGATCCCTTTGTAATAAACCTGCATGAAACGCGACAAAAAAGTTACGCGCGTAGAAAGCAAAAAACTTTATTTTTGTCAGATCCCACGAGTTAGCTAACGTAAGAGAGGAACTAATTATAGACACGTAAGTAAATCGATGTGAAATATCAAGCAGCATTTAATAGATCGGCATATGATAATTAATATGAAACGACTTTGTTAAAATGGGATCTTCCTATTTTAGCAAAGAGAATACAAAATAGGATCGCTATGGGCGTATTCGACAGATTCTATATACTCGGATAGTTTGTTCGAGATAAAAGCCGGAATTAGCTGCAAGCTCGTCGGCGCGGAGAGCGACGAAATTCTGATAAAAGTTAGCTATATGCGAAACGGCAAAGCGAAGCACGAAAGGTAGGCAGGGTCAATATTTCATTTTACTCGAGACACGAGAAAATAAACTGTACTAGTATACACGCGTTAATATTCTCGAAAACCTTCCGGAAAATCCGATACGTTCGGTTAGCAGTACATAGATAGCATTGAAGGAGCCATCGGCCACCGAAATTTCCTAAATAGAACAAAATGCGACCAAAGAAAAAAAAAAGATCTCAAGTTAAGAGGCAAGTAATAGATAAATAATAATTTTAAAACAAGTAAAGAAAATCCCTAGAAAAGGAATTATCTAAAATACAAAAAAGAAAGAAAATGTCACGACTTCAACCCCACGTTGACTCGTTGCCTTTTGCCAAAAGCAATGCTGGTATCCAATCTGGAAAAAATTCAAGATAAGATTTCACATTGGTGCACCAGGGAAATGGCAATGGGGCAATCAGAGTAGCGGCAGTTTCTCCCATAACGTTATAAGAGTGCGAATGCTCATACGTACTTGGTAGCAAATGTGAAAGGGCTCGTGGAGGGTGGCTCAAAGCGGTACGGTGACGTGAATCGCGTGACTGTACAACAACCCCCTGGAAATGGCGCACCCCCTCAACGCCGTATGAAATCGGTAGAGCCCTGTCGAGGAACTGCCGACTGCCGAGTAGGTACAACTTCTTAGACCCTCCACCGTCAGCCCACATGTTTATCGTCGAAAATTTATAGTCGCCGTACGACCTGTCGTCTCTTTCCCCATTATTAGAATACAGCACGCAATTTGTTACGTCAGAAAAGCGGACCATCCGTCAGATAGTATTACTACACATTGCTTATTTAGTCCATGTAATATTTGAGGTTTAAATTTCTCAGCACGCACCGAGACGTTAATAAAGGCTGCCGAAAGTTGGAATTTCTGGGATTTAACAATTCGCCCTGGGGGACGGAGGGACGACATAGGCGCGAAATCGATTTAGCTCGGCCGATCGATTACGGCCTTTGTGCAATTTCAATTGTCCTTCTTGTCCTCGGGTAACCCGGGCCTATGGCCGCTGTTAGGTCTCATGGCTTTGCGATTCCTTACGCAGCATCCATTTTCAGAGTAAAATATTTAAATGTTTTTCGCCTCTCGAGGGAGAGTAAAGTCCTCCTGAATCTTTCACGAAGCGAGCGAATATCTACGAGGTTTTTAGCAACGCTTTCCTGTATATTTAGTTTCGGTAGAATCGGCGCACTGGATGTTTGGACGAAGCTACCGTGTTACGTAGAGTGGATTACAGTTTGGACGGACGAATAAACGCGTATAGGTGTATGGTACAGATTATCTTTTAAAAGTAAAATATCAATGGATTAATATTAACATGAAGCACTTTAAGTCCTTTTGGTTTACGTATTCCAATGGGGAGATCCGTGACGCGTCTCTAAAAATTTTCCTCAACTCTTCATAACGAATAATGAATTAGACAATCGTCTACGTCCTCGACTTTGAATACACCAAGTGAATTTAAAATTCTTTCTCCTTAGACATCATGGGCTGCGGCGCGGACGACTTTTGAAAAATTAAGTCAGAAGCAAATGAGGGAGAGTGGACCACTTTCCATTTAGCTGGGCACTCGACCAAACCTCGGTAATTTCTCCCACCCGAAGCACTCGGAATCTACCTCAAGAATTGCTTATTCGTATAAACGAAGAGAAGATACTCGGAAGTGAAAAGGAAAAAAAAAAAAAAAAAAAAAA
>NW_014333737.1:212703-214096 GCF_000341935.2 Cephus cinctus | reverse complement strand
AAAAAAAAAAAAAAAAAAAAAAAAAAAAAAAAAAGAAAAAAAAAAAAAAAAAAAAAAAATAGAGAGAAAGAGAAAAAGCCATTATCGAAATTCATAAGATTAGGCACAGTACTGTCAATGAGCATCTATACACTGTTCCAAACTCACAACGAATGAAATAAAGGAAGACAGGATGTAGATGGTCCTCCTGTATCTTTATACAATTCTCCTGAAATACCTCTATACAGAAGCCCAAAGCAGTGAGAAAATCCAACAGATCGATTCCTAGACTGGCGGAGGCTGTTAGAAGTTTAACTAGAGCGTGTATAAACTCAGCTCACGCAGTCGTCAAGCCACACAGCGAGCTCCCATGATGAATAAAAGATGCCACTGTTAAACCCAGTCCCTACGCTCTTCCAATCCCGCGTCTACCTTTCCTTTCCGCGGCCAATTCTTCATACTTACGAGCCGGCAATTCCGATCGAGTTACCTCGATTTTTCATCGGGCAGCCGC
The DNA here is from genome assembly GCF_000341935.2 of Cephus cinctus. Taxonomy (NCBI): domain Eukaryota; kingdom Metazoa; phylum Arthropoda; class Insecta; order Hymenoptera; family Cephidae; genus Cephus; species Cephus cinctus. The sequence continues at coordinate 213,603 of NW_014333737.1, read as the reverse complement.
ACAAATAATATGCGGACTCCTCTCGTAAAACGGGACGCCACGCCATTTATACTTTGAGTATCGAACGGCACCGAGGCTACGAAAATTTCAGCAACCCTTATATCCGGCGCGTCCATGCATAAAGTGGTCGAGTATTTGGAAAATATGGATCATCCCTCGGAATTTGGAAAATATATGAAAGTCCTTCAAGCGGACGTATCTACGTGTAAAGTAAGGTCCTGCGAGTTCATAGCAGGCATATGGATTCACACGGCGATACAAAATACATTGACTGTGTATATATGGCTGTATAGCACAGGAATGGGGATACGCAGCGCAAACAACCAATCATTTTAATCTGACAGTGCGGCAGGGAGGAAAGTGTAAATTGAAGCGAATGGAGTGCGATAGTAAAGGGGTAGAAGTTGCAGTCGACTGTCGCAACGAATTAGAAGTTCATTCATTCATTTACGTCGACAAGTTTCATATAAATTATAAGCATAGACGTATATGCATTATATGTAATATTATATCCATATACCAGGTATTCCAATTACACGTCTCGCAATAGCATTCCTCAACGTACAGGTAGATAACCGAGCGTTACGTGGCTGATTGCGCAATTACCCTGTACTTTATAGGGGATGCTATTGCCTCATAAAGCGCGCAACTCCGCGAGGGCTGGGAATAAAAAGTTGACATTAGGGAACGTGCAGGAGGTTGCTTAAGTGGAAATGGAGGGAGGATTTCGGAGGGTTCAGACTGAGAGTGTTGTTGGGGAAGGGCTGCTTACTAGTGACTGAAGGACCTGGAGTGAAAGGACGCAAGTCAGGGAAGACTTGACTTCGGCGATGGGAGTCGAGAGTCTCGCAGCATCCAGAAGACCAGCCTCCCGATCCCCCCCCCCCCCCCCCGCCGCCC
>NW_014333737.1:204641-211847 GCF_000341935.2 Cephus cinctus | reverse complement strand
ATAGCCGTCGAAATAAGGCGTAACGATCCCGGCGAGTCCTATTCCTTATTTATCTCAAGCGTGACTCCTTGGCCGTCTGAAGGTCGTAGCAGACGAGTCTGCAAAATCCAACGAGACCTCCTCGTCCTGGTTTTAGATAACCGAACCAATCCAACGATTGTGTAGTTTACGCCACGAGGGTTGTTCCTAGCAAAGTAAAGAAGGGCTGATGTCTACCACCCTTCGTCAAAATGACTATTCAATGACATCCTTCGGGAACGCAAGTTGATATTTTTTCTAGAGGAAAGGAACGTAACGGCGAATGGAAATTTCAAATTTCCTACTCAATATTTATCGTATCGTCGGGTGAATAGTAATCGCCCTGAGTGCAGGGGAGGATCCTTTTTATTCATTTATCAAATTTGTAAAATTTCAATTTGTCAAATTCTCTTACCTATAATGCGCCATGTGGTCCAAGTTAAAGTGAAATTTTCGCACAGTCTAACAGTACGGAATTAGCTGCCACACGTTTCCCTACTTCCTTTCAGACTGCCTCCACTTCATCCAGCGAATGACCGCAACGACCCAACAACGTCGTTACGCGTAATTTACGCGTGACCCCTACACACCGCGGGAACCAATTAAGTGTACCGTCATTACTCCTTGAACCTTATATGGATTTTATTCGGCCGAGCGACAAGCCGCACGGGTGCATCCGAACGGAAGATAATGAATTGGAAGATTCTATATTTACGAAAAGATAATTATATCCGTATCAGGGCAGTCCTGGTGGGATGAGATCGAGAGATAAGCGGGACGAATGGAGCGAGAAGTGGGAGAATCCAAAGAAATATCGACGAGTAGGATAGGTGGAGGAGTCATTTAGGAGTGGGCGGGCTAGCTGGGGAGGGTAAGAGGGTGGACCAATAAAATCAAACGCAGCTAATTCGTTTAATGGCCGTGACCCTCGTTATTTATTTAGAGGGTATCGAGCGACCAGGTTGGACTTCAGCTGGACCGAGTTAACTAATGATCTGCAGTCACGTTCGCGTAAACAGGATCAACTGATTTAATCAGCAATCTTCTAGGAATGTTTTCATCTTCCATTTGTCCACGAACTGCATCGACTGCATCAACTACATTGCATCGTATCGATCCTTGGCAACGATACCTTTGCCAATTCGGAACACTATGCTATTTATGTTCTCGCTGAAAAGAATCGAACGCACGCCGATTCCGAGATCCGTTTTCCATTCCTCGTAAAATTTAGAATGTAGAATGCAGTATCCGATTACGTATGTAGTGCATACGTTAGAGATGCATCCGTGGGCTACTTTAAAGCTGTATACTTAAAGGTGAATTCACGGTGAACGTATCAGGCTGTTCGGCCGTTCGACTTCGCCAAATAAGAAATATTATATATTTTCTCTCTTGCTTTCCCCTCCGATCACCTCTGAACACGCGTTCCTTCGCGCCCGCATAGAGCGAAAAACTTAAAGAAACTTCAGAAGGGTTGAGATTGACTCTCTATTTCTTCAGGCATGTTTCAAAATTCATTAAGGGATGAAAGAAGGATACTTGGGTCTGTTACGAACACTTGGGTAGCCATGGCCAATGATACCCGTCCTCCCCAACCTCCTATCCACCTACCCTTATATAGTGTATACTTTTCCCCAGCATTCAACTCTGATTCCCTTTTCTCATTTTTCATGGAAAATTCGTGCTTGCTATGTAACCCTTCGAATCTGTTCGGCAACTATTATTGAAATTCTTTACTTTTTATTATATCCAACTGCACAGAGAGTCTGTGCATTATTTAACGTACATAGAGATTCATGTCAGTCATATTATACGATTCACCCACAGTCGAAATAAACATTCCAGATAAGGAAGTCGTTAAAAAATGTTCTGCGTATTTTTGTTCTTCAAGAATTAGTGTAAGTAAATACGAAAATTTATTATTCCACAAGGAGCAAAATGATGCGAAGCTGAGTCCCACGGCGATCGAAAATCTCGAATAAGATGAGCCATGCATTATAGAAAACCATTCAAGGGCAGTGCGAGTAACAGTCTTCGTGAAGAAGAGAGAGAGAGAGAGAGAGAAGGCTACGGGCGCGCTGAAGAACACGAGAAGCGTGAGTCGAGAAGGATGCTGAAAGAAAGAAAAAAGAAAGAAAGAAAAAAGGAGAAGAAATAGAAAAAGCATAAAGTAGAGTAGAGTCTGGTATGTATCCTCGAATAAGTAAGAGAGAAATAGAGAAGGGTGAGACTAGTCAGCACGTGGCGTGAGGACGAGAGCTATAGAATGGGATAAGAGTAAAAAAAGCAACTGGGAGGAAAAGAGAAAAGGATGAAAACCCAAGAGCAAGCGTGAGAGCATTTCGAGGTGAGGATGCGAGGGGTTCAAATGATTTAGCCCCACCGAGGGGTTAGATTCGCAATTTCGTTTGAAACATTCATGAGAAATATCCTCCTAGAAGTACCGCAGCTGCAACGTTTAAAGAATTGTACCACGCAGTCGCAGCATCCGCTCATCTCGACCGTTTCTACTTCTGGATTCTCGTAGAATATCCTAGATGGCCAGCAGCCCCGTAACCATACCCACGTCTTTGCATAAATCTAATCGTTCCTCCACGAACGACTTTCTTCACGTAGTCCACGCACTGCTGGCAAAACAGGAAAAGGGGATCCTATCCAAGACAGGAGCCCCTGATTTTTCCACCCTTTGTTCCGGAATGAGAATCGAGCCCCGGGAGGTCGAGGAGGTGCGCCGAGAATGCGGATTGCCGAAAGATTCAGGAATGCCTGGCGTGAATTAATCATTCTCCTCCATTCCTTGGCCTCAGCTAGCTCATCCGCAGGCGCCCCTGCCCACCTATCTCCTTATCTAGCAACAAGAGGACCTTCGGAATTTCTTGGATGGCCCTGGAGCCTGAGAAGTGGGATCCATACAGATATAGAGGTATATTCGAAAAGGGCAAAAGAGGGACGGGCACTCGAGAGGAGATGAAAAGAGAGCGGCAGATTAGAAGAGCATAAGGAGACTCTAAAGGGACGCGAAAGAGATGCTGGGTGGAGAGTCCATCGAGTTTACATGGACGCAGGACCCCGTTAAATTGACGTTGGATTAAAGCATCGGACATTGGATTCCGCTGAATAACGATAGCACAAATTTGACTTGGGGACTGACGGTAAAAGACCTTAATAGTGGACTCGTCGGTGTGCCGACCTCGTCCACACGTCCCCTCATTCAATTATCGGACGCTCCACACTCGGCGTCGGGGCGCTCGTGCACGCCTCCGTGACGTCGTCTAGGACGTCAACGTTCCTCGACGCTGTTAGAAATTCTCTCTCGTCCCTTCTCTAATCGCATAGCTGGGACAGAAATCAAACCCATCATTCGACACTCTGACTTGGACCTGGCCTGTCGATATCAGCATTTAGAAGTAACTAACTTGATCCACCTTTGCATATGGAGCATTTTCATTGAAAATTTAAAAATTGAAAAAAAAAAAACATGTATCCTACATACGCACTTTTTACATCCATCCTGTACTGCACTAGAGTCCCATTGTGTTTCCTACGGTATCAGCATCAATTAAGCAATTATCTGTGCAGCACGCATTCCGTTGGCTGGAAGTGAAATAGATGGTGATTTGTAAGCGGCAGTCGTGCCACGGTGCACTCACCAAAATACGTTTTATCCATAGCAATGAAGTTACATGGCGATGCGCCATTGTTCCACGAATTAAAAATCGTATCGTCATTATGCGTGGCTGCGTGCATCAACCGTCTCTTTCGCTCTAAATTTTTTATTCAACATTCAGGCTGAGCGATGGGTGCAATTTAACTAAATCAATTACAAGTTCAGTTTCCACTCCTGTGCCGGTTTTCAACGGAATACATATGCGGGTATCACTCCGATGACTCTATTGATTGATTCGTTCAATTTACCTAGTCAAATTTTATTTCAGTCCATATAAACGAAAGGTATTGGGCACTTTTGATAATTTCATAGCTACTTTTACATCCTTCTACACATTCACCCGAGATCCGAGTGTAATTCGCACTGAATCCGCATCTCCATTTTCGCGATAGCACTTTCATTGCGGTATCCTTATCTCCTATCAAGTACGCAGGACAATAAAAAAAAAAACGCAAAAGGACGGGGAGTAAGCTAAGATGAAATTCCAATATAGCGCGGAAAGATTTTTCCCCGGTGTCAGCCATTAAAAGAGTCCACCATAAATTTAACGTAATTTTACTATAATTTTGTCAACTTCCTCAACGATAAAGCTTAAAACTTTATTACGCAAGACAATCAGCAGTTTACGGTAAGATTTGAAACGACCTAGTACAAGTACCGAGAGATATTGAAAAACCAACTACCTCGCGTATCTTGCGTAATCGTGAATACTAAGTTTTGGTACTGTCTGTTATTTCCTAAAATAAAAAAAAAAAACCGTCATTATTTTAAAGAATCAAAAGGGATAAGTTATTCCGTTGCTCGAGGAGTTACGACAATCTTTTCTTATTATTTTTCCTTTTTTCACCCCTATACCCAACCCTTGATTTACCATCACCTCAAACACTACGTGCGTCAGTTTCTGCTCTCTTGGGTATGCGGCTTGTCCTCTTAGAGTTAACGTGAGTACGGTATAATGCATTGGGAATTACGTATACCCCGAGCGCTCACCGCTGGGGTGAAATATTTCCTATCAGGAAGAGGTAAGAAGTATTGCCACGTGAGGCAGGTACCAGCCAATAGCATTCGGTCAGGTGGGTTTTACACGAGGGAGTTGAAGTTTCGCTAAAATGTTTCTGGGAATAAATCTTGCTTACAGATAGGCAAGTTCAATCGACGTGCTTCGGCAGGGACGGCCCTTCCTGTCAAAACTTAAAACTCCGCGAGCTTTGAATTCGCGTGGGTATCGCGTATAGCCATTAACTTCGGCAACAATAATAATAATAATTGCCCGTGTAGCCCGAGCGATTAAATAAGGAAAAAAAAAAATAAAAATTTATCTCTCGGTACTTTCTGACTTGGTATCAATTGACGCAAGAGAAATACTTCTGAACGCTCAATTGAATCTTGACAATTCGCAACGGGCGTTGATCGAGAGAATAACGATTGTCAATATCTTGGTAGCTCCGCTTCCTGCCAGATGCTCTAGGATAGGTCAATTGAATTGGTACAATATTGAACAGCTGCCTGTCGATGAATCATGAAGGGACGTACGAGTCGACCACTCGTAAGTTCAATGTAAACAATCGCGCTATTGAAATATCGATTGACATTGATGGATAACTATACTCGAGTGACAACTATGCAAATTTGAGGGCAGCTACGTAATAGATACACATTATCTTTTGTCTACTATCTAGCACTTTTCGTTTTCCATTTCTCGAGGGCGAATCCATTGTCATTTCCTTTATCGATTCCGATCGCGTTGAATTTGGCAAATGTGTTTTCGACGAACGGAGAACCTCTAGGAAAACGGATAATAACACGTGTACCGTGTGTAGACGTGCAATATCCGAAAATGCCGTAGGTCATTCGGATGGAATTACATGGTAAAATTATTCGCCCCAAAGGAAAAGGAGGTGGTAATGCGGGACGACGGGGAATCATAGTTACCCAAGGTTGCGAGGGTTGATATCCCTGTAAACGTTAAAATTTCAGAGATCTCGTGGTGACTCGAGAAAAACACAACGATAGACTCGAGAATTCGGAACGGGAAAAGCCATCTCTCAATTTGCATTTTCAGCATTTTATTCGCAGACGGATAACGACTTCATTACGTCGCTCATCAGGTATAAATGACATATTTGATTTCAGCCGTCGTTCCACTACGTATCTCTTCTCCTTGTTCCTGCGCGTTTTAACGAGCCGAGTTCCTTCTTTTTCTTTTTTTCTCTACTTTTTATTTATAAACGATAGCCTCATTATATTCATCGCTCTGATTGGATATTTTCCCAAGGGATGCATCAGTCAGCACGGTGTCCGTTCTAAACCTAAAGTCACGCGCTATGATGCAGTTCCTCAATATCAAACGACGTTCGATAACTCATTGAATTCAGCGGTTGATATAGACGGACGTATCGAAACGATGAACTTTTAATTCCTCCCATTCGGGAAACGAGTGGAACGAATAACCCGTAAACATCGTTAGGTTTGCCCGGACCCTTTTTCCTACCGTCTTCGATAACTCTGTGCTTTCTCCAATTTTCGCGTTATCACTGCTCGCCAGCAAGTCTTGCCAAATTTGGCGAATTAGTTTCCACGCCAAATCAAACGTGATTCACAGTCGCACCGATCGGATTGTCGTGTAGTTGCTCCAAATAATAAATACAACAACGAACTAATTCCACGATTAAGAATAAATTTCTCGTTAAGCCTCTCCTAACCGGACATTCAGTGTTTTGAAATCTTAAAAGAAAAAAAGAATCCGTCGCTCTCAAGAATTCTCTATTTAAAAAATTCATAACAGCACATCGATATAAAATTACTGGGTTACGTAATTCGACGATATCAATAAGTTAAGCTGAATTTTAATATTTGAACGTAAAACGTCAAACCACCGAGGAATTCTTCCACAGCCAAAGCGAACCGATCGATCCTATCAGGAATCCCCGTCGACTATTCCGACGTTCCGCACGTTTTTCTTCTCAACGGGAACAAAGAATTATCTCAGCACATAGTCAGGGATTTCGTTACTCATTGATTTCCTAAAGCGCAGCAGGAAATTCCGTACCCGCGATGATCCTCCTTCTCACAGAGAGCCTCATTTAACCGGAAACCACTGACTACGTCCATTTGAGAGTTTTATCTATGATATTATCAGTCCTGAGAAATGGAATACGTGATGAGCCTTCGTTTCGACCTTAGCGCGATATTGGAAATCGATAGCATTCCGAGAATGGCAACGAAAGTATAGCAGGTGTGTAACGACGTTCATGCTCATGAGCATCAGGTATCCAACGGCCCCCCCTTTTATTGCTGCCTGAGGGACGAAGGCGCAGAAGCAAAAGCAAAGGGTCAAAGATTGGTTCGGGGGGTAAAGTGGTAGAGCCTGCTACGACGATATAGCCGTAGTGCAAGATGAGAGATCCCGGCGATGTTGGAGGAACAGGAAGTGGAACAGGAACGGTATAAGAAGGGATAAGGAAAAGGGTGAGGCCGAGTGATTGGTGGGAGCTGAAGGAGGTCGGTTCGGTGGGTGGAGG
>NW_014333737.1:164343-203516 GCF_000341935.2 Cephus cinctus | reverse complement strand
GTGGATGGTTTGAACGACGTGGCCGATATACATCTTCGAGATCCGATAAGACAGGATAGATATGTTTCACGGCGTCTTACCTCTTTACCCGTATTAAATCGAATGCCAGGGTATTCTCATGCATGCCAATTCCCTCGAACGCCGCTGAGATTTATACGTTAACGTAAATATGTTGCCTACGACTTACCTGCTCCTCTGCTCCTCTGCGTTACCCCTGATATCGCCCTGTGCACCCTCCCTATAAATATATTTATACGTATACACGTATGTATATAACAACACCTTCGAATCTTCAAGACGCACGAACGCCCCTCTGAGCGTTTTACATCCTATCCTCTCCAGCCCCGGTTGACTCCGTTACTCGCTGAGATATCAGATCCCTCGCGATATCATCCCCGTAAATAATGCTAAGCACCGTAACCAAGCTGTGTACCCCCTAGCAAAGCCCTAGGTGCTCACGCGCACGTGCCACGGCGCGAATCCCATCCAGTTTCCTTTACCTTCGAACTCTCGCGAGCGCTACGATTTCGCAATTCGTCGTGCACACAAGATATCGCCGTCAAACCCATCGAACGGCTTTTCCTCTTGTATTTACCGCTCTTTGAATTTTTTCCGAGAACTCCAAGAATCCGGTCGGTCGGAGATATTACATCTCGAGGCTCTGCATAGAGCTCAAATATAACGTCTAAAGATGATATTCGTTTCTTAAATTGAAATCGGCGTGTGTTACGTACGTATAGCTAGTTCGTGAATACGCGGTACATGATACTCAAGATTAGGCAAGTATATCTAGCACAGTGCCTTTGAACGATCTTCGATAATCATAGTGATAAGGATATAGTACAGTACCTTTGATCACTACGAAATGATATTGTATCACCGATATATTTTTCTACTTCCTGTTACTTTTCTGAAATGTACGCTTTTCTTTTTTTTTTTTCTTCTTTTTCTTTACTTCTTTCCCAATTTAAGAATCGCTGACAGATAGGCCCGTACTTCGCAGAGACGGCTGTACCTGTGCATTCTTTATGATCTATCCGAGTCAGGATATATAGGTATACTGTATAGGTAATACGTATACTTATCTTGAATTTCAGAAATCTCACGGAATACATATTTTACGGCACGTAGGAACGCGTCAGTTGTTTTTCGTCGCGCATTCGACGCCTCGTGGGATCTTTTATTTTCGGCTGAAGTAAACGTCAAGACGTTTCCGCGACTTGTCGTAATTTCATGTCGCACGAATACGCGAGAAGGAAATGGGGGGAGAAACGATAACGTCTCAAGTAGAATCATCATCCACGATTCGAGCGGGAACAGTTTCCAAGGTATCAGATATATGTGATACGGTTGATAATGAAGAGGGGCCACTCCATCTTATGCGAGTTACCGAAAACCGTGTAATTAGTTGGCAAGCGGCTTGATTATGTGGTAAGTATGTAATTCGATTCTCCCGCAGGGAGAATAACGTTTCCCAATTTCTCGACGTTGTTATCTAACGTGACGATATATTACCGATTGCCCCCCACGTTCTTAGATACGTTCTTGCAAGGCTGCGACGGAAGTTACGTTGCTACGAGAATTCGGCGCAGAATTAAATCAGACTGCGTTACCGTTGTCTCTCGTAAAATTAAATAGCCGACCGTTCTCACGAAGCTGTTCGCAAAAAGTTCTCTAGCCAACCTGGCAGTCCTGAAATTCAGCGACTGCTCCGATACGAGCGATGGTAATCTACCCTTAAACGTGTGCAGGACGTTGCCGCGACGCAAGGAATGCCGAATCAATCGCAGAGGAAATAAAAAGCTCTTCCTTCGGGATGAATTTAAGTCACGTAGAAAAACTATTTCAACGTGCGCGAATTAGCATTCCGCTGTGGCGTTTTCGGTACGGAGACAATAGAAAAATCAGGCTGGGTTATTTCCATGGTAAATAATGTTTCGGGAATATGCATTGAATTACCTATGTAGGTATAGGAGCGTTATTCGAGAATAAAGGGAAGAGTTGAGGCTGATTATTCCGCCATAAGAGAGACTAACGGACGCCTGGACTTACTTCTGATACCACGGTGTAGTGGCACGTCAGCCTTGGAATGATTCTATATAAAAAGAGTACAGTGATAATTCTTTTAGTAGGATCCAGGGGATTTTACCTTTTAATTAGGTACCTCGTTTGAGTAAATCACTGCAGGTATATAAGAGGCAGGGATGATCGCTTGCGAATCGGACTCGGGGAATTTTATTAGGCGGAACTATCGGCCGGGGGGTAGATAAAGTTAGTAAGCCGGAATGGCTGTCAGGGGTGGCATCGGAAGAAATGGCTAGAAGAAGAAGAAAGAGTAAGAGGGAGTGAGCGTAACAAATTAATGGGCCAATTATTTAAATTGTACTTTACGGGAAAGTGAATGCGCATTCAAACCCTCATTGTCCTTTACCTCAAATTACGGGACTGTTTATGTCCCCAACAGGAAGGCCTGTTCTTGGCTTTCCACCAGGATTACTTCAAGAATCCTTTCCCTTTTTCCACTCTGGCCACCAAACTCTCGCCCTTCCCACCTATCTCCCACCCGGATACTGGAACTTCAGCGTGACGTAGAAAATTAAATGGGACATTCAGCGAAATCGTATTGCGCGCCATAGACAAAGCCATTTAAATTAATCAGACGTGATGAATTTAATCAGCTATAACTGAATCATCAAGGCAGATGCATTAATTGGATATGCAATGAATTATTTTAATAAATATTGCACTTTGATTGCTCCCCTTGTTATCAATGCAGTGCGGATAATAGACAAAGGTAGTTTCATATAAATAATAGCGCTTTAAAACTTACTGTCACTATCATCTATGTGTATATAATATATATATATATACATTGTAACGTAATTCTTTTTCTTGACGAGAAAAGAGAGAGCGACGAATCGAGAACGTAGCAGAACGAATCGGAGCTGTAAAATCGAAATCCCTTCACCAAATAATTAATTCGGAGCACTCACCGGAGCTGGTGCAGCTGATCCGTGGAGGCCGAGAACTGCATCCAAAGGACACTCTGGTGGACACTGCACTAAGGCACAGCACTACACCTCCGGAAGACTCACAGGAATTCATAGAATTGCCTGGAGATCGCGAGAACAACGCGAGAACTGCACGAATCGAGAACTTGCTATACCGTAGCGAAACACGGCAAGAAAAACTATCAACAGACAGCACGGGAGCGCGAGGCAGCCCGTGACACGTCGGTCGGTGCCCCGGGACAGACTGCTTTGACAATAGCCAATTGCCAAATCCGAGAACTAATCATTCTGATTGGTCGAGAGCCTTATAACCGATAACTCGTCCATCTCCTTCCAGTCGTCCCTTTAAACCAAATCGAGAGCGTTCCTTAACGAATCGGTACGTATCTCCTGGAGATCCTCCACGGCCGCTTCCCCAGGGCATCGGGCGACAGCTGGACACCACATCCTTAACTCGGGCAGGAGGTTCCTCTCCTGCCCTTAACCGTGTCACAACTATCTTCGCCCGCTCTACAGCCCTTTGCCCATCTCCAGCGGGGCGCCGGTGTTTCACCCGGGCTTCTGCAGGTCCGTGCAGACGTCTCCGCCGTGTCCTCTCCTGCACCAGGCAACTCGGTACGTCGAGACTATCTCCCCACGGCAGATTCGAGCACCTCGACCTCAACTAAACAATAACGGAATCTTACGAGAGCCTTGACATAACTGTACGAATCAACCCGAGAGCGTAGTTTCTGAGCAGGGTGGCGACCGGAAGGGAACCAGAAATCGAGAACGTTATCTGTATCGGTAACCGGAGCCGCCTTGGAACCGTGATTCGAAAAATCACGTCACAATCTGTATGCAGCTTTCAACATGAAAACACGTAATAACGCGTGAAAGTAAATGTTGAGAAAAAGTGAGGAAAGAAAGCAGAGTCTATCGTTCGAAAGAAAGAAGAAATGAAGGAAATAGAAAGAAGCAGGGAAAATTGTTCTGTTTCCTCAGTAGGAAAATCTCAAAACCGCGGAATCAACGACGATGATTACTGGGGTTGATGTCAGGGAAAGAACTTAGGGGGTTCTGGGAAACGACGGTGGTTCGCTCGGTGTTTCACGGATTTCCACGTGTTTCCGAGGGGGTTACGAAGAATATAGGAAGGAACGCGTCCAATCTAAGCATCACGCTCCGATGGGCAATATCAGTGGCTTATCACCTTTCATAGCCCGACTCTTCCCAGCCACTTCGTATGTCCCCTAACATAAACTTACACCGTCGTCATTGGCAATGACGGTTAAACAAGTTCGGATACCTGAGAGATCCGAAGAAACGTCAATATCTTATAACGTTATCAATCGTTTCTACATGAATCAAGTCAACCGTTTAATTTTGTATGATACCTTATTGTCGCACCTAAGAAACAATCTTGAAAAGGTATAATTAACTATGACACAAAATTGAGACATATCCAATGGTATATGAAAACTTCGATACGAATGAAAGTGAGTAAAAAGTCTTCCTGGTCTATAATAGCGCATAAGAGCTCATATGAGAATTATCGAACATGCAAAGCACCACGGACGGAATGATTCATCTTAGCTGGCGCGGTCGATATCGGAAACCGGTTTTACGCAGATAACAGTCGAATCTCACAGCTATCCCTGTATTAATAACAGCAATAACTCAAAGACTCTAGGAATAACGGCAGCACCGGCACTAGCTCGATATTCGCCTCGTGGTCCAGGCCAACGATAGTTCGCCCCAGAGAGAAGCCAGAATGCAGATATGCAAGGATGCAGGCGCAGTGGCGCTTGACTGTGTGCGCGCGCAAGTGTGAATTAAACGAAATTACAGTTCCCCTAGACATAATGAAATACGCATAGCGGTTCGTTGCGCGGAGTCTGCGAATTTTCGTTACTGGATACAGCGAATAATAAAATAGGAAACCGAAACAGCGAATACCCCATGCATTCCAAAAATAACACGCTGCGATGGAACTTATGGAAATCTGACGTGGTATAGGTAAACGTATGACTCATTGTCGTGAAGTAATCTCGAGATAGACGAATATAAAAAAAAAGCGAAAATGGATTATTTAGACGTTTTATTGTTAGACTCTCAAACGAATCATGATTTTTCTATGTCTGCCCTCTTTCTCTCTTCTTCCCTTTTCCGGCATACGAATGCTCGGTGATTTATATATCCGCAGCTGTTCTTACTCTTTCGTCTTTGAGCTATTCCTTGGCTTTTCCAAGCTATGCTAACCTCGCTCGTCCCTGGTTCTAGCTGAGCTTGTCTCTGTCTTATTCCTTCTCTCTCTCTCTCTCTCTCTCTCTCTCTCTCTCTCTCTCTCTCTCTCTCTCTCTCTCTCTATCTCTCTCTCTATCTTACACCCATCTTTCTCCTTTATACTTCGGGAACGCGCCGCGTCGAGTTCCGATATAGAGGAGATGCATGTAAATTCGAGTAATTTTAAATCCTCGAGGAATGTATTTGTAAGGGGAGCCATCCGCGAAGCGATTCCAGCCAATACCATTCTTCTATAGGATAGTTGTATGCTAAATTGAAATCTCTTACGTAAATCATGCTGAAACAATGGATTCTAGAGGTACCCGCGGTTCTGCCCGGGCGGGTACTTAGCCGCATTGCGGGGACCCGCTTGGCTCCCGGGCTTCTATTCTACAAATCCCTGATTTAGGTTCACTGCAAACACACACGTTACCTTTGCCTTCTTATCCTAACTAAGCGTCGCCGAGACTCCGACTAACTGGCTACTTCGCAGTTGGTCCCAGGATCGTTTGATCCTCTTATCAAATAACTCACGCGAACTTAAAATCAAACTGAAATAATTGAACTCGCTCAAAGGGTCTGAAACACATTGGACGTCAGCCCGGCGACGTGATCTGAAAAACAATTTGTCATACCAATAATTTTCCGCGAACGTCCTGCCGTTATCAGTGCTGACCAATACTGTTAGAAGGGGTCGTATATCTAGGCGAAGGTTAATTCGCGGCACGATTTTTCTATCACGCACAGCGACGCGTCTGCGAACTCACTAATTTTGACTCATCCAAATGTCAATAACAGCTTGTCAATTAGCGGCAGATTTAATACCAGGTATTTATCCCGAGCACGGCTACCTGCCAAGTTGCCACCGACACGCTGATAACATCGAACCTATATCCAATCACTGAGTCGACCGTTAGCTAACACTCGCTATTAACGCAATAACCTATGTACTAAACCTACGAATCTCGAGCCACGTGCAAAATGCATTACAGAAAATAATAGGTTAGAACGGCAAGAAACTTTAACGGGGAATCCGTATTGAGCTTACTATTTGCTTTACTTGCGCAACGAGACATCAAGATCGTGAAAATCATTGAGTTATGTAAAATCAAACTGGATCGAAATTCACAAAAAAAGATACTGTTAGAAATCGTTGTCTTGAGATGCTCTCACGAACTCGTAGAAATCTTGGGACGAAGACTTCGGCTCGAGTTGCAGGTTCTGCGTACTGGATCGTAATCGCCGTTAATTAAGAAAAATTCCAACAAGTGTTCCGTCCACGTGGCCCGATTCAGGTGTGGGTGACGTCACAGTGTTACCCCCGGGAACTAATTGACCTCATATTATCTACCCCTAATCAGCCACACACAAACCTGTCTATCACAGTCCTCTTGGTTGCCGTGTTGTAATTTGCAGACCGATATCGCTACTCCGTGTTTACCGTTACATCTGTCAGGCTAATGGACCCGGATTAGAGTTATCGCTGCACGCAATCGCATCTCTATCTTTCGTGTATCACGTCGTTATGTATCATAGGCGACAATTCGCGAGACCGTGACTGACTTAATCCCCGATTTAATACGGGATTTTAATAATACTCGGCAATATCCATTCACAGAATTCCATATTGAGAAATAAGACCGGACTGTCGTGGAATAATTAAGTTAGCCACAATTTATTTATTGATTATCCGCGAACACTCAAATATTTATGAAATTACATTTAACGCGGTTTATTACGGATATCGATTATCTCAAACTTTTCAATTATTACTCGAATAGATATACGCTCATACGTATTCGGGTCCATCCAAGCACGTAGCTGTTTCATCCATAACGTATTATTCCCTTTACAACCCCATACATTTCTCCCCATGCATAAATCGTCTTACAGCCATAGTCACCCTCTGACTTATACCGATCACATTTTAATGGCTTGTCCAGCCCATGTGTGTATATACATGAATGTAGAATCGATTACTTCTACGAGTTGGCAAAGTACCTTCAAGTTTTCCCAGCACGTAGGCTGATGTTTGCAGACGCGTGCCGTACGACCTGGTCACATATGTTTCCAGCAAACAATTCACACGACTTGGTCCTGAGCGCCCGGACGCTCCATAGAATCGGCCATAAGAGTGAGAGTCTGGAGATTGGGCATTTATACGACAATAGTCAAAGTCCCTACAGAGCCGATAATTAAATCTGATTAAAATGTCAGATATAAAGGAAATGTTGATAAAGTGACATTACGCAAAAATCATGGCCATGCAACAACCATATATATATACTTCTCGATACTCATTTCCAGAGTTAATGAAATTTATATCTTCCATGTAATCCGCGAGAAACACACGACATACGAGTGTGCGTATATAGATATCGGAATGTCCATACTCGCGTAAAATATATTGATGATAAGAAAATCCCGTTTATTGCAAACATCAAGTTCCATAGGATCAATGTTTATAGGTGTCATAAATATGATATTGCTCTCACAGCCTTATTACGAGTCTATATTACCTTCGAGGTTCCCCAGCCTCTTCCAGGACACCAGCCAGTTTATTGTTTTTTTTTTTCTCTTTCGCTTCCTTCTCCTCTCTCTTATCTCTTTTCGCGTTCTACGCTCTCCTGGCCGCCGAGTTTATCACCCTTCTGCCTATCACTCTCTACTGAATCACTCGCGACACCCTGTTTCTGCTGATAAATATTTAACCGGCAAATCGAAAGGTCTATGGTCTTGTTATCGACCATGGGCGACATTATAATAATGCCACATCATTCTGATCAATCGGCTAAGGATATTGCACAGTCATCACCCTATATACGATGATGACCTCAGTAATGTAATAATGCACGTCTTAAAGTAGACCGGTGAAATGAAAATTTTCAAAATAAATCGCAAAAAATGTCAAAGGTAAATTGTGAACAAGTGGAACTGCATTAATCTCGTGGCAACATTCCACGAAACCCAATATTCCTGTGCAGCTCGTAAAGTCTGAACTGAGATTAATTCTTGTTGATAACACAGCAATAGAGATTATCAGTGCAGCGACAACTAATGCCACGGGTCTCACAGACATAGTGCTACGGTTAAGCTATGAATTAGGCAAGAATAACCGAGATCAATATATTGAGTGGAATGATTAATTTAACAGCACGCAGAAATTCCTTTGTAGAATTTCTATAAAATTTTTCAAAGGTGATAATATCCTTTGATTATTCTTACTGTGCGCGTCAATTATGGTATAACTATATATTCAAGGACATATTATACCAACCATATTCATATCAAAGTAGATATCAATTTGGATAAATCAATAACACGTTATTGTCGCAGCATGGTTCCTCGCTTGTATGTTTAATAATAATAAAAAGGAACATAGTGGCTATACAAGTATCCCTGTTATGTAGGCTCAGCATTCACAAAATCCTTAGAGCGATTATAAACTAGAGCAATTAATTATAAGTCGTTTCCAGTATAACAAGTTCATACTGTAAATTCCAAAGCGGTTGCGCCGTAGCATACCGCGGATATTTGGTTCACCGTGAAACGCCGCGACGGCTGCCCGCACGTCTTCTGGAATGCAACGTTACCGCCTACTCCCTCTCATGGAACGTCCATTTATCAATTACCCCGCAAGCTTCGTCGAATAAACCGCGAAGAATTCCATTATCGGTGCAGCAAGCTCCACGAGTATTTATATTTACGCTCTCTGGGCTCTCTTATATTTATTTATTTATACGTCCGCGGGTGGGTCCATTCGAGTCCCAGTTGCGAAAATACCACAAGGTTGGAAATTTAGGACGAAGCGCATCCCGAACTGGGTGAAATGCCGTTTCGTCTTACGTTTCTGTTTTACTGGTATATTTCAGTACCGTAAAACTAAATAATTTTGCTCCATGCCGATTGCCAATGTATGTGACTTTTTTTCATTAGGTTTTTTTTTCGGTATGTTTGTCAAAGTATCTAACCATTTAGTGTATATAGTAACTGAGAATGGTAAATGATTATATCGTCCTAGTATTATTATCTTAAGAAGCACACTTATCCAATTTTCCAACAGTATTGCAGAATGCTATTTGACATCGATTTTATAAATCCTATAAAAAAAGGCAATCTAGAGGAATTCACTCAAAATACTATATCAGGACGAACCCGTATACCATAGCCTACGAGATTAAGTATAGATCGTCGACCTTAAACGCAATCGAGTTAAATGTGATTTTCGAACGAGCATCGGGCGGACTTTCAAAAGGAAATAACGTATGTTCAGTTTTCCTAATCGGATGTTCGACTGGCTCTTCCTGGATAATAGCTCGGCCGTAGGATTAGGGTGGAACAGAGGCTCGGATAGCTCTCTTATCAAATCGATAACTTCGTTTCATGGTCTCGATAAACTGTTTCCGTTAAAGCTGAATTTTAGGCATCTACCGGCCTGGTTTTCCTCTCCCCCCGCACATGCCATCCCAATGGGGGATGGAAGACCGAATCTAGGTAGATAACTATAGGTAGGGCCAACTGAGCTTAATACATCGTTGCATTTCCGTAGAGGTTATCGTCCAATTTATTTGAACCAGCCATGTTGGCAGAAAAGGAAAAGATTTTTTGCAATCGTCTGCCCATGATGGTCCACCAAGATTCTAATGCTCGGATGACTAGGAAAAAAATAATCATTCGTCACGAATATCCTATATTTTCCTTTAGACACTACTTGGTACCCGTATAATTTTTATATCCATATAAATACCACACGTGTCAATTGCCCACCCTTATATATAATCTTAGGGGGGTGAATTCGAGTACCAGTGGGGCACTGTAATTCCTGATATAACTAGCTAGTAATAAGCAATACCGTGTGATACGTGCAAGGGATGGCGGTACAGTCTGATCGTAAGATTCTCAGAAATTGGTTATTATCGAGCGATGATGCCAGGGGTGTAAATGTAAGAGGGTCTAATCCCTCAGGATTTACCACATATCAATTGTGCCTGAGAAGGATACGGCGACGGCTCAACATTTTGCAGTGTATCTCGGATACGAAGAAAGCAGCCGTTAATCACGATCTGATAAGGCAACGCTGACCATTCCGGGATAATAATCAGTGAGAGTGAGAATGCACGTGATAAGTAAGAACTTCGGTCGTGTAGACTGTATTCGTAGTGGGCATTATTATTTCCACGTGAAATGCGATCGCATCCTCGACAAAAACAAAAATATCCATTATAAGGCGTTGACTGGGATCTTTTCGCCCTATGTTAAAATTAAGTACGCTGCAACGCCGTCGTGGCGCCACCGTAACTTCACGACGTTTGTGCTGCAAGTTAGAAACTCAAAGGAACCGAACGTCGTCTTAGATTTTTACTCCTGGCCGAGCAGCCGCGCCGCACCGACTGTTGGCGTTTCTCATGTAATCCGCAGAAAGCGCAGTCATGGGAATCGTTAACAGTCGTTTCCCTCTTTTACTTATTTTCTTCTCATTTCTTCCTCGCACTCACGTTTCTCAGCCGCACTCCATTTCCGACCTTCTTCGGTGCCTCGTCTGCCCTTTACTTTCGGCCTATCTCCGCAGCATCCCTGTACCACGACTACATTCGAGAAACGGCCTGACTTGACGTTACGATACACGGACGTTACGACACACCGTGATAAAAATGTCTGCCAAGCGACGCTACGTTCCCGGTATAACGTGACGCGACGTCAACGGTGTCAACCGACGGGGGGGGGGACACGTGGGAGAATGTGGATTTTTTGCCCCCTCCCGACCGTACATTGTTTGCCCCGGATATTCCATGACCAAGAATCGCTGTGACGTCAAGGGAATGGGTCATTGTTTCCGATGCTATTGTTTTTGCCATCCCCTACTCAACCCCGCCCCTATTACACCCTTAAAGTATACAATGGAAAAGCGAAGAAAAACGCATATGAACCGACTACGTCACTTCACTCCCCTACCGCCTCTCCACGTATAACGACACGCGCCAGACTCAGTGGCAGGTAATTCGGTGTATTGGGGAAACAATTTTTCCGAAATATTTTCAAGCTTTATTACCAGTCCCCCCGCGCTCGAACCACCAGCGCTTTTATTTTACTCTCCAAAAAAACAACGTTTCCACAAACGCTACGTATGCCGATTTACGGCGAAAAAGATTTGTCAAAGTACTAGAAAGCATCGTCAATTTCCTTATAGCTCTGTGCCACAACCCTCATTTTCCGTCAGAAGCCACGAAAACAAAATCGAAAAACAATTATTCTCTGATAAACGCCATCGCTCCCGAATCCCCGTGAATCAAACGTCTCCCACTATTTCCCTTACGTATATGCACGTGCCAGAAGGACATGTCCGCATACGCTATTTACTCAACTCTCATCGCGAAGCTAATCTATCTCGAGCTCGGACAAACGTCAAAGCGATGTGGCAGAATAATGGCGTGGCGACCCGAGCTGCGGTTAGACAATGATGTTCCGCCGCTTTCGCGCACCCTTCCATCCCTTGGAGCAAGCACGCATTCCCTCGCGGCCTCGCTGCCTGCACGCAACACGTTTTCCTAATTAGTGTCTTCGTACCGCCCATTTGTCAAAGCCGGGTAAACGCGTCGATGCCAGCGCGAACGTTTCGTCCCTCAACTGCGTTGGATAGGCTGAAAAATTGCTATCTGATCCACATGCGATTTCGACACAACTTTTCATCCCTTAAATAATACCCCCCGTCGGTAAAACAGTCATCCATTCCTACCTAACCTCTCCCATGGTACCACTGTTCCGTCAACTTCCGTTTTCCCAACTCATTTCTCCCCTTACACGTTTTACATCCCTCTCAATTTCACTTCATTCTTTTTTCTCCCTTTTTCAGCCGTTCCTCGGATGCCTTTATTTTTCTTATTCCTCTCTGGTCGCAGCCACCACGACACATTAAATGCAGGTACACCGGTGGAAGTAATAGCCACGGGTATCGATTCCTTTAGATAAGGGGTTGACATTCAATTTATGGTACGCGCGGAGTTCATCTTATTCCCTGAGTAAAAAGGTGTACCGCCATGATATTTTACTCGAGCAATGTTCCTCGAGGGTCTCTCTACACGGAGCGGTAGAAGTAGATCGGTGGTAAATAAAGTGATACGTATAGACAATATCCCAGAGAGGCGAATCTCGCTAAGAAAGTCCTTCGAGGTATTAGCAAGCGCCACGTCCGACAATCTACCAAATATGTAATCCAGTTATTCACAGGACGGTAAAAGCGAAAACCTTCCACTTCGTGTACGTCGGCTGCCCTGTAACAAGAATAAAACCCGTTCCTTCTTTAATGGCTCTAACGTATTCCTAGAGAGTACCTTTTGCCTAGGGAGGGCTTTTGGATGCCTCTTAGCACTTTCGACTAAAATAGAATTACCGGTGTCTCACGGCGAAGGCAGGAAATGAACTTCTGCAGCCCTATCAAAATGTACATACTTTGGAGCTTGGTATCTCGCGGTTGTTTCTCATGTAAATTTCGTGACAACTAAGGAAAATCCTTTGCGACTCGTTCGAGAAATATTCAAAACTTCAAGGGCATCCCCGTGAATCGCACCCTCTGCCCAATCGCCCCGCCGTCCATCCTCACCACTATGTATCTCTCATTTAATTTCACGCTTTGAGCATGTTTACTCGCCCCATTGGATAATCGAATAGAATTTCCAAAACTTTTACAAATTCAATCCGAATTTTAATGTCCGCCATGTCCATCCTACCGGTACGGTCCCTTGCAGTTCCATCCTCATCCCCATCCTTTCCCATGGACCTACCTCATTCTATACTTTCAAATTATAATCCATTCTCGAAGTACCATTGAAATTGACCTAGCAATGTTTGCCAGTTAATTTTCAAACTTTTTTACGTTCAGTCTGGAAATCGATAGGTCATAACTTCTTAACTGCGATGTGCATTCATCCGTTAATCAAATAACATACAATATGCCATTGTTTCGCGTAGCGTGACAATCGATAAGCGAACAAAAGACTTTACTTATCAATAGATTAACGATCGACGTAACGAAGGCGGTTTCGTTGGGCCATGATTTTGCATAAATGTCGTAGATCGATCAATTCCACGTATACCCCCAAAATATGCCCCGAAGCGAATACCGGTCACCATTATTCAAAGCGAACCCTGCATAGAATCGGCCGACCTCGCGAGAGCATTCAAACTCTTAAGAAACCCAAGCAGCTGCATTAAACCCACGGGAACGCGTGCCTTCACTTTACGCAATTTACTTAACCGAACGGCATCGTTTTACCACGAGAGCGGCTTAACGTTAGACACTAACCAAGTATCAAGCTTTAAATCCATTCACGGTAACCGTACCACGCAACGTAGCTGCTATGCTTGAAAATGTTAAATCTCAGCTGATGCGCCAAGCGCAGCTCGAAAAGTAGATTCAGACTTTCTTAAGCAGCTGAGCTCGCTTGCCTAAACGCTTGTAAGTAGATAGCCACAATACGTAGTCAGACACTACGGTATTTACGGCCAGAGCTAACATCGCTATTCCTACGCTACTGTATTCTTCTGCACGGGATATACCCATAAATCTCAGTGCAAATTATGACACGTATTATGCACAACAGCGTAGCGATGACTTGTTTATATCGTCGAGGGTATACTTACCTAGTCGTACCAACAGTTGTAAGTCGCAACGTGCTAATTAATCGTATACTCCTTACCCAGGGATCTTCATCCCATCTTCAGTCCATTACGTAATTAGGGTAGGAGCGTTGTATATCATAAAATGATCTTCCGGGAAATACGACTCTGGTGTAAAGTTGACACCCAGTCTGGGTATGATTTCAAATAATAAATTTATGACCGACGTCCGTAAGAGTAACAAGTATCCGATGATCACGTGTTACGAGCAAATTACGCTGGCAGAAATTATTCGTCTAAGAATTCGAAAAGAAATATTTTTAGAGAAACAAATTTCATACGGAATTTTTTTTTTCCCCCCGATAAGCTATATCGTCCTCTCGACACTTTATACTCGCGCTTTCGCAATCGGCTTATGCAAACTTAATCGTTCTTTCCCTGGTAGCACCCTCCCTCGCTGTGTATCCGCGCAAGGGCGTAGAAATGCGGTAAACATAAATGTCATATTCGCTGTGCTGTTGCTACATGCTGCTATACTATCATCCTACACGTTCCCGTTGCTCGCTGTTGGTTTTTTTTTTTCACCTCGAAAAAACTTGTGCCCGGCTGTTGCACGAACAAATAAATGTTACGTACCAATTTTCAGCGACTGGCAACGCATTTCCCGACAGCGACTCTTCCGTACGTGCTGTCGTGCGTTTTCAACGAACAATCGTCGCACGACCGAACGTTACTTTATATTGGTTTTGAATTCGCGAGTTGGCCCAGTCTCGGGAATGCTTGCAGCCGCCGACCGCCAAAAAGTTTTCCGCTTCCGGCTTCGCCTTCACTTCCGGAATTGCTTCGATGAATTTCGCATACACAATATATATAGTGATACAGGACTGTTCGAATCTATTGTACAAAAAATAATGTATATATTCGGTATAATCAAAGATGTATTAATAGTACAAGCAATTCAACAGATATAGTAAGTACCGGTAAATACCTAGAAATTAAGAATTCAATATTGCATATCGATATTTGACAATTGCACAATTATCTCATAAAGATCCGAACACGGTTTACCGAATTTTTCATATCCGGTTCGAGATTAATATTATAATAATAGAATTGCGTGACAGCTGTCAAATCTGACTCTTCCATTTCGATAGGGTGACCCTGTACATAGTACACATATAGAATATATATATATGTTATTAATACAATCGTAGAACAGGAAACGTCCACGAGTCACATCTAAGAGGATTCGGAAGCACGTTTTACTTGCTCCTCTTTGTAACCATCTTACCGGTTTATGGCTGCGCATAAGAAACTTTGGATATCCACGTTCGCGTCATCTTTCCGAATAGTGCACATTCGCCGCGCTCACTACTATCTATTAGCTCCTTCAACGAGGTACGCTTTACGGCATTCTAGGGGTGCCGGGGAAGCTTTACACCGAATGTTCTCACACGGGGTAGAGGGGCGAGTCGATTCTAAGAGGGAAGGGAGCGTAAGGGGGTAGCTAAATCATGGGTGAATTAATTCAACTGCATCTTGGAATGCACCTAACTCTTGTACGATGGAACCACATTGCATTGAGTAATATTCTCGCATTACAATGGCTATTACGATTGATCGATACCGGCTGCTATCAGAAAATTCTCATTGAGCTCCGAGCTATTCGTGTAACGACAGCTATGAATCGAAACGCCTGTAGATCTGGAGGTCGATTAAAATAGCTCAGCGTTAACTCTTAAAGACGCGACTGAGTCTTCGAAGCACGATCCCAATCTCAAGTCCTTTCTAATACCGAGAAGTAGATAACTTTATATTTTCCTTCCCAGGTTTTCTCGGCTTTATTCCCACTACGTCTATGCAAACGAGGAAATGATCTTATTTCCAGATCTAAAATTAGAATCCGGTTTGCCGACTGTGGTAAGTGAACGGAAAAACAAATTATGTACCGACTACCCATTGAGGCAGTGGATGCACTTGCTTGGTTTATATAAAACGAATAATTTGCAGCTTGTAAATTGCACGAAATTTAACCAGCTTGCGTTTAGATCTTCGAGGATTATCACTGTGTAGGGTACATGAAATAATTGGCTAGTGAGTAAAAAGGAAAATAGGTTTTAAACTTTTTCACGAACCCTGAATGTCCTGACGTTGACGCAACTGGCATGGATAAGAATCTTCTTTGTTATTTTAATGGAGTTAAATGGAAAGATACAACGTGAAAAAAATATATATATTCACCTTTGGAAAGGTATGACTCAAGTCATTCTCGGAATTCTCAGAACTTTTGATGGCTAATCACAGCACGCTAGGGTATGGCTAGAACAGTGGCACAAAGATGGAATAAGTGAGGGTGGTCCATGAGGTTGTTGAAAAGCGAGGTCAGTTATCGGCTTCCATTGATGATATTCAGTAGAGAATTTTTTCATGAGTAATTTTTTTTTTAATTAAAGAAAAGTTTTTTATTTTTGTAATCCCATACACGCAGAGATACGATTACTAATAGTGTTTGCACGAAAAATGTCTATTTATAAGAACAACGATTCCGGTAAGATCGACGAAGTAAACTAGCCAGACTTAAAATCGGAATGAAAGACTTTGCCAGAATTGTTATCAGTCTGTAGAATTTGATGTTGTCCAAACACTAACCACTGCTCCAGCAATGATTCATCTGCACGTAGAATTGAGTGAATTAAAAGAAAAACAGGTGGAATTTCAAATAACTAAGATAAATTTGGCAATTTTAAACTCTCCTACATAGTCTAAGGAATTTGAATGGAGGCCATTAGCTTTTCAATTCACACAGACGCAAGACTAGAGTCAGTGCGAACTTCATTGGCGTATGGTCTTAAGCGTGAGTCACGGTATCCACTTCCATTATGCTTATTGTGATTTAAATTCGTAACGAAGTCCTTGAAGATGAAAGATAAATATCTAAATAGGTGCCACGTCACTTGACAAATGTGACAAATGAGATAGGGCAAATTACGCTCTGTCTCCCCTAGTAGAAATTTAACTATGAAAATCCAGGGCCCATCGTGGTCCTAACCCAAGACCAAACTGGCCCAAATAGCCGACAAGCCTTTCCAAACAGAAGAGTTTTGAAGAATAAGAAAATTGGCAACGTTTCCCTATCCGTAATATACGGGGGAAAAAAAAGAAGAAAAAAAGTGAAGCACGATTCCTTCCACTCGAATAACCTGACCCAACCGAGTACGTAACAATCAGCACCGTAAAGGATCTATCTCGAACGCAAAGTGAAAACCACTGTAGCCACCTTCGCCTACCCCCCATCAACCACAGACAACTAGATTCACCTGAGAAAAAAAAAGAAACTCATTTTAATATCGTAAACGATAAATGGTTCACGGCATGGTATAATATCCATTAGTCTCCCAGCCACGGGGTAGCTTGTGACATACAGTGATGTTTTAGCAGACGGTTTCGGAGGTTAGATAAGGAGGTTCTGGTGGGGTGTAAGGAAAGCTCATCCAACCTGCACGTCAGCTCCCAACGCAACCACGTGTCTATATAGCTCTTCTAATATATATGTATAGACAGATGTGCATACCCAAGCCCTGCCGGTACTAATGCTCGTACAAGACTACAGTGTCTTCCTTGCCTCGCACATCAGACGTATCCCAACATACCAAGATTAATCTAGTCACGTGTATACGTATACACGTGGAAGCCAAGGACGAACGTGTAGGCGCATCTTCCCTTATCTATGTGACTATGTCTCTAGTGTCCGTCTCTACATCCGTGTGTCGCTATACGAGGAAGGCGGGACCTACAGTCGTGATGGCGGAGGGCACGTGAACCATGGGGCGCATGCGAGCCACCCTTGCCGTGCAGGAAGCCTCCCGATATGCCACCCCCCGTGCCGTTCTCTCTGTCAGTCCGCACCGAGATTCCGGCGCGAAGTGTCCTTGTTCCGCTGTGCTACCTTATAGATGGATGACGCTGATTCACTTGTTCTTCGTTGCAGCCATTTCGGCCGCGCTCCACCTCCCATCCTTCGTCGAAGGTCAGTGCCTGACGTGGTTGCAACCCTTGAGCCCCGAAGAATTCGAATTTGGATTAAGCTCGGGAGAAAACTACGGCAGTGAAATATTTTTTCGAGTTTCAAGTTATTCGACATTTAAAAAAGAAAACAATTTTACATTGACAATCGCTCACGTAGAAGTTCTCGTAAAATTATCACATTAATATTTGTCAGTTTGCGTCGAATTCAATCGATCCGCTCGGCCCGTGACAGTTATCCGACTTCTTTCAGACTTCCAAGACTCTTCGTTTCCGTGAGATTATTACGTTTATCTTTATTCTTTCTTTTGAGGAGACGAGGGGATACCTTTTTAGAGGGCTGTACGCCCGCACTGAGTTACTCGGCTGATGGAATATCGTGGTTAAGAGTTTTCGCACGTTCACGACGTGCTTATGTGAGATGAGAGACGTAAAAGTCTCCTTAGGATACTTTAAGGTTTGTCATTTTCATTATTGTCCCTGCGAAATTGCTTTCCTTATTTTCGTCCACAAGTCTGACCGGTGGGTGTATCGTTGATCGAAAAAAAAATGTCATTACCGACAATGCACTTCGATTACACTTCGGCGCAATAAGCTACATTATTTATCCCACGTCGTCTCTTGAAAAGTTTGTAAAACCGTAGCAGGAAACTCCGAGCCTTTTGGATCCACGGGGAAAACTTTTACACGGAATTCTCAGGACTTTTAGTTCGCCATCTAAACTCCCCTGGTCGCTTTGCGTTACACGTTAGAAGAAGAAGAAAAAAAAAAAGAAAAGCAAACCTGAGATTCCTTTTACTGGCCTTCCGTAATCTTGTCAGCACTTTGTTCCATTCGTATCTAATACCGCGAGATCATTTAACGTCACGTAGCATTGTGCTTTGGTGTCTCGAGAGAAGAAAAAATAAATATGTGCATATCAACTTGATGGATTTTTTTTTCACGATTGCAATGGAGAATCCTATTCTCATGCTGGAAATGATCCGTGAATCTTTGAAAGGCTCGAGTCATCGTCCCAAAGAAATGCCCCTCCCCTCCACCCCCTTCTCACTCGCCGTATTTTTTTCCCGAATCAAACTACACCAAGTATAACGCGATTATCTCATTTAATGTAGTCGAAACTGTACTACCCTTAATTGCCACTCATCCCGAGTCTTACGTATAGAAAATGCACCCTCTATTTTTCGAAACTCTTTCCTTGAAATTAGCCGGCATCCCGATTGACTCGTTCAAATTGATGCGAGCCATTGTTCACGCGGGTCCATTATGGAGGGAGGCTGGCTCCTTGCTCCGGAAAGATCATTAATATACAATACTTGCCGTAAATATACCACGTAATGTTTATCAAGTTGAAAAACAAGTTACGATATATATCATGAAGAAGAAAAATAATAATAACAGACCTGCCTATATATACACAAGTCTGCTCGATAAATTTATTAACTTTTCGTAAAAGGACGTACCCTTCCGCTCGTCCTAAAATTTTAATGAACCACAAGCAAACTGACAAGCTCCAATTTCACTTGAAATTTCGTGATCGGTAACGAGATATTCGATGTGAAATGATAAATTTAATTTTGCTACATCAAAAAGTACATCCCTACTAATATTTATCTTTGTCAAACCTTTTATCGATCCCCACCGTGTATAACTGCGACTATCGACCTGCGCTTGCGACACTAAGTTTCTCATAGACGGCACGAAACTTAGCGTCGTGTAAGTTCACAACGGCGAATCTTCAATGTCAATCGAAAAGTTCATACAGGTTGAATGCGAGCATTGACGCTACTGCAATGATAAAGAAAGAACCGAGCACCGTTACCGGAACGCGTTTAGTGACAGTGAATGCCGCCTCGACACTTCGTACAAACGACGCGTTGTTTGAAAGGCGCTTGAAAAGCGTTAGCAGAATACATATAACTATATATATATAGCAGCCGTGTATAGAACTCACGATGCTATTATTTTCCTTTTTGTGGTTTACCATTGAATCGACGTTCTCCAAATAGCTACGTCACCCACACTAATTGCCTAATTCAAAGGGACCCGACAGCAGCCAGCACTTTATGCTCTGAATGCATATCAATTTACTATGTCATTATCGAATAACCAATTAACTACCTTACTAGAGGCGTTATCGGACCTTTATACACTCATGAATGTACCTAATATGGATACAGTGTTACTCTCACAAATGACTTACGTTTCTCGAAAATGGAGTAATGATACAAGAAGAGTAAACATTTAATGTAAGAATATATATATATATATATATATGCATAACAGCATATAGGGCCTGTCAAGTTTGATAACTGCCACGTGACAAAGTATACCGCACGAGAACTACTTGGCAAGTCCGTTGACAATTTTCCACGAGTTCACCGTGTTAGGAATACGAAAATATATTTCGCGACAAACTATTCCATTCCCAGCTCATTAGTTGTGCACATCCAAAGTACCTACGTGATCTGTAAATTTACACTCGTAAGGGGGGAACGTACATTTTATCCAGCACCACAATCTGGACTCCTCCGTGCGCCGCTGAAACGAAGCGACGCTTTCATAGAAGAACTTTTAGTCGGGCGTATAGTGCTACCTGTAGGATGGTGCAGGTCGGACAAGCGCGATTGGACAAAGTGAATATTACTTTAACTTTCAGAATTAATGACTGTGCGCCGCAGGGATTCGAAAGGTCAATAAAGTCTCTATAAAATCCTGCTTATTCATATGGAATGTGTCATTAATACTTTAATCTGCACTTTCATTCGTACAAACATCACCATGCATGATACTATTCGCTTTGCCTACGAGGTTTATCGATTGGCTATTACAACTTATCCGTTAAGGCCTACGTATACAATTATGTTTGTCCAGCGAATATATAGCTATTTATCCAGGATCTGATGTGCACGTTTATGAATTCGTGTATGAATTCTTGTACGAGTATCGGAAAGTGGGTTAATTCAAGGGGGTGCCAAGGCCCTTGTTTGACCCAAGCTGCGCGAAAGCTCGAGAGGGGTCGATGGGATTACGAGGCATATATCACGAGCGTTACGACAACCGAAGGCAGCGGCGTCGAGATCCCGTAGAAACGTTAGTCGAGATGACGTTCTTATACCCGACCGCCCAGCATCCTGTTTATCAATAAAAAACTTGGATTCACGTTATCACGTAGTACGCGATACGCCTTTCCTGCATAAAACAAAGGAACCCTGACGTCTTCCGGGATAGAGGAAGAATATATGGATGTAAAAAAAAATATTTGAGATTCGTATGCATCTCAGAGATAAGAGATAACTCCGATCTCATCCAGATGATATCTACCCACGTTCCACGCGTATTCGTTCTGTTTGGATATTTTCAAATATTTTTATTCGCTCGATACGTCACTCGAATTATCGAAGGGCCTGCTAACGAAATTCGGCATTTCGAGTTATATTTTTCTTTTTCTCGCATAGGTTTTCGAGCGCGTCATATGCGTATTAGAATTCCAAGTGGTGGAACGTTATAAGTTTACCGTCGGGAAAGTGCACTCAACATGCCGAGAGCTTGATTCTATTGAAACTGCAGCATCGTACAGGTAAATCTATATGAGGTAGGTACGTAGGCAGTCAGGAAGAAGGTACCTACTGGAAGGTAATTGCCTATAGCTACTCGTAAAGGGAAGTAGAGATGGCTTGGCTCGTATATACTTATGCAGGTTGCGCGTGCACGCGATCTCCTTTTATTTCGGTCACCCTGTACAAATGCAGCTAACGTATCGAAGCTATAACGTCGGGTTAATTTATGGCGGTGGGATTAGGGGAATAAAATGGAGTGGGACAGGGCAAACGGAAAATGGCAATTCTGCGGGTATAAATACCGGGCGCAACTCGTCCAATGGCGATGCTTAAGAGGTGAACGTCTCTTCCGTCCATTCTGTCTCGGTAAAATATCACTGTCGAGAGAAAGAAATTGGTCAGATCCTCTTGCTCCTCGTGCCCGACAAAAACAGGGACAATAAAACTCCCAGCGTCCCACGTGTTCTACGCTCCTGAAACCGACTGATCCGTTCGGACGATTACGCCGTAGCTATAATACGTAAACGTATATATGGTTATATACACTTTACGTTACACGTTAACTCCCCGTGAATCCATCCTACGAGGATATTTATGCGAATCACTTGAGACGCCTTAAGGTCTCCGCGAGGACGTTCGTAATGACACGAAGATCGATCCGATCCGTCGGTGCCAATTCCAAAGTACTTTACTCCTCAGCTGATCTTGCTCTTTCGGAACTTTCCAGCGCGACAAGACGCTACAGAGACACAATCTGTCAGGGGCGATTCAGCGACGAGGTAACGGACGCATATATCCGGTTTGCGAGATCAATATTATTTTTCCGGACAATTCGCAAACAGTGCAATCCATGACGAATGAGAGACGTGGGTATTGAAATAATCATGAAAATATATGCTAGTGTAGAAAAATTAAAAATACATATCAGTGAAAAGCCATGCATGTGTGTACCGTGTATAAAAAATTGTATGCGGAGCCACGTGAGGCATGCCAGAGAGTACATTGCTTTTCATCTGTCAGAAAAACACATCGTACACGTGGACCAAGTGTACACATTGCGTCATGGTGAATCGTGACTGACAGTTGTATCACTTGTATATTAAAATTTCTACCGAGGTCCAGGTTGTTTCATGACGAGAGACTCTTGTCCTTGTCGTCTACTTAGAAATTTTCTTTGATCATTTCTGATTCCTATGGGTTTACTTAACGGGTGTCGAAAAAGTCACGAGCACCTACCAACGAGTCCCAGCTACGGCCGCCCCTGTATACGAAGTACGAATTCGTTCTTCATAATGCTAGAACCTCTATCGGATTTATGGTAATGTCCCGGGATTCGAATAGCATTTCGCCGATTCGGTGCTCAGCGGATAGAGAAGAGTCTTCTCTTGGGGAGTGGGGGGAGAGCATTAAGACAGGAAAGATTTAGACGGTACGAGGTGGTCCTTCGTTGTGGCTGAGTAACCGAGCCCAGCATCCAGTGCTCCTCTCTGGTCCTCGGCATCTCAGCCTCATCCTCGGTGTATCTCCCTTCGTTCCTTCTCTGTGGTTCTCTCTTGCTATCTCTCTCGGGCTCTCCCTCTCTCTCCATCTCGCGCTCTCATTGCCTTGTTCTCGCATCCTGGCTACCCAAGCTCACCGCTAAAACATAGCGCCAGCTTAAGCTATACTCCTCGTACCAGATTGCGCTAATTAATGCTAATTGCCCAAAGTAATAAATAACTGCATGAATAAACATATTCCCATAGTTCGGACTATGCACACGTGTGGTTCCGCCGCAATACCCACCGACAATTTCACATACGAAGTGTTACCAAACATTCATCGATTTCCGGTACGAAACGGGTACCGATTGTCAACAGCGGGCGATAACAGTTTCGACGAAGACGCTATAGCCGCGACTGTACACGTGGCGCGACTATCGGAATTCTTAAAGTGCAGTAACAACGTCAAAACTTTATTTTCAATATGGAATCGCGTGCTTCGGTGGGCATGTAAACAAAAAAAAATTACCTGCACGGCGTCTCCATCGAAACGAGGAATTTTCATTTGGGAAACAATTCCCAGCTTCGTCAGCCACCATCGCAATGCGCCAGCTGGCCTATATATTATTTATTCGATCATCGTGATATTCGCGGATTTACAGTGCATGCGACAAGACAGATAATGCAGGATGCACCGGGCATTATTGGTGACGCGTTTTTCTTTTGTCGCGCGGCAAAAATTTCGACGCGGCTACGGGGCTATTTTCTCACGATCAAATGACGCGCGATGAAAGTTCACTGCGCGGACGCCGAAATACGCGCATTGAAAACCTGCAGCCGTTAAAAATATCGTATCGGAACAGGCAGTGTGGGAGTTGAGTGTAAAAAAAAATACTTTTTCACCTATTTTCAATTTTATCTACAATTGTTTTTTAACACTATTTTTTGCATTGTTATTGATCGACGGATAACCTATTGGATCCCGGCATAAAAAAGCACATTAAATTCATTCGGTTGGAAGATACAGTGTTTTCAATTGTCATCCAAATCCTTGTCTATTAGAAAGCGTATAAAATAAATCTTTATATCACTCTTCCAATGCAATGTTCGTAACGTTGATTGGTATACGCATCAATGGATATACTTAGAGCGAATTGATAGGCAGGTGTTTGTGCCGCATGGTGAGCACGTTAAAGCCTACGGGCAACTTTCCATTGGCCGAAATACGTGCCTGCGACCTATTTGGAGAGCGTAATATCCCGAGGGAGCATGAATTCACACCATGAAATCCGATGCCTAACACGTGTCGTGTGCGAATTTACACCAACTTTGCGGTAGCACTTGGTGTTCCTGTACAATGGTACCAACAGAAATTACGCCTAAGGGCCGACTTTAAGTTTCTTAGATAAAAAAAAAAACGAGGAATTACGTACAACATGGATATGTAACTTCGCAACTTTTATGAAATCTTTAAAATTTACTTAACGAGTATGTAAGGACGTATTACAATTTTTTTAAAAACTAATTGGACGGAATTTCGAAACCGAACCAGTGCCCGAATTCACAAATATAGAAATACTTGCGATCCATTACATAAGCAATATATCCAGAGGAGCGCTTGAAAATTTTCTTTAAAACTTCGTCTTGAGAAAGTAGACGAGGTCCCACCACGGCGTTCGCCAAGTTACATCATGATGTCATGACGTCATGACGTCATGACGTATGACGATAGTTTGTTACCCTCGTGACATCGTCATGGCGCACAGGAACCGGCTCGTAAAATATGATCCCAGGGAAAACCTAAACCAATTAAGGTCCCACCGTCTCATCTCAAAGTATAGCCGGTAAATTGGTATAGCGTTCTAGCAAGTGTATATATATATATAGGATTCAGAAATACAGGATAGTAAGGAATTGTCAAAATAAATATAACCAATATATATATATATATACATATATATAATATACACTAAAACTGCCGTAAATTATGCAATGTTCATTCGAAGAAAAAAAAAAGGAATAACGAGTGGACAACTAATTGAATGCGCAACCCTTAGCATAACAAATAAGCATCTATGCTTACTGAGCTTTGCGATTCTTCAAACTGCAAGGAGGGTTAGTAGGGTAAAGTTACATTTCCCTCTCTGTCCGTCTTGCCAGGATCAATCGTCTCCTTCACTCCTCGTCCCGAACCCTTCGCACCAGCCTCTGTCCTTGTCCTTACCTCCTCATCCACCTCCAGCGTCGCTTCCACTGACCTGGGAATAAAGCTAGGTAAAGTAAAGGGGCGAGTAGGATGCGCGGCGGCAGGATCACTGGCATTAATCCAGAATAGGCAAGAGCTAAGGGTACGAAGGAAGGATAATGCGCGCACGATAAAACTAAGCCGGGTAACGCCGGCATAAAAAGACCTGCTGGACGGTTGGCAGTGTTACCAAATTGCTGGAATATTTTGCCGGCAGGTCAAACCGCCAGCGCTGCCGGTTGACCACAGTCGAAAACCCTGCACCTGATGAACTTCCGGTTTAAGAGTATCTCCTACCCAACCCAGCGCATTCGCCCACCATCCGTAATTCTGCTAATATTTTTAGCAAGGGATCCGTTCAATTTTCTTACATCCCCTAAGCACGTTGCCCAAGTACGCTCAGGCCGCTGCTCCGTATCAGCGAAGATTAGAACGACGCCGAAGAAATCTGTCATCCCCACTGGATCGCAGGAATAATCAAAACGGCAGCTCGTCCTGTCACACAGCGCCAACGTGCCCTCATGTATATCGAACTTCCTGTTTATTCGTCCCTTACGCACACAGCCTCCACCCGGTACATAGGTACACGGGCGTGCAGTGTTAAACTTGCCTATAATCTGATTTGTCCTAACCCTGCTCTCTCGACGAAGGACAGCGTGCACCGAGATCGTGGCTGTTATAAAATCCGATAGTGTACGGGTTAAGGGTTAATTACACGCTACCTTGTAACGCCTTGGGGCCACGTTGAACTTTGGACACCGTTGATTTGTGGCAAGTCGCTTCCTCGAAATATATAGTTCCGAAGCCCGAAGCGAGTCGCACCAGCCTGAGCTCGAATTCGTCGCTCTCGTGCCGCGACGTCCCTGCGCCACCCCGGGACCTGAAGGAATACCTGCACCGTCTATAGTAATACCCATGGCCAAGCTGCTCGACCGAGAAACGATCGACTGAACAAATTTGATCGTGACCACGTATGGTGATCGCTAGATAAGACAGACACGGAATCTATGGTACGTACCCGACACGAGGATCAAGGATTTTAAGCGCATTCGAGTGAACGTGTACACAGCAGTGCATTCTTACATGCTCTGGTGACCTAACCGTAGAGATGCTGAGTTGCCACAGCATCCGGGTACGTGCGTTCCCAAAAGGACCACCGCGCTCCCATGAGCTTCAGCCGCCGCCTTCCAGTCTACGAGGATCGTTCGTGGATCTCATTTTTTTTTCCACTTTCCTACGTGGGAATAAGATTCGCCACTACGCCGGAAAGGGTATGGCCGCGGCAAGAGTTTTAATCAACGAGAACCAGTATCACGCTCCTCGTAAACCTAGCTGGCTTTAAGCATCCTTTCGGTTGGCATTACTTTAGTCTCTCTGGCGTACTGGCCAACCTGGTAGCTGCTCATACCGCAGATACTGATCCGGCGAGCTTATTACTCGTAGCACTCTTCGTTCGGTACTCTCATCCGGCGTAGAAACAAGTTACGTGAGCTCCGTGGCTTCCGGGTACGCGAATGTGTGGACAGGACGATTTGACGTCGTCCCCAGGACGATCCAATGGCCATTCCCCACTCTCAGCCGGCGTCGAAATGGAACAAGAGAACGCGGAAACAGATTTGTACATATGAGTCCAGGGGGGAGGGTGGAACAAGTGGGTGCGCGACAGTGCAATCTTCCGGCGGTGTCGCGTTTTCCGGCTGGGCGATTCCGCGCTGAGCTCGCTCGCCATTCTCCCGATCCCAATCCCCGTTTTCCCAGAGCGCTGCTGCTTTTCTCCCAAGTTTGCGCCCTCCTCGCCTACCTACGCCCAACCGTAGCACCGTTCCCCGTCAGCCAGACTTCCCCTGCCGGGCAGAGCGTGCAACCCCTAGGAAAGCCTCGTCAGCGGGAGTGTGCTGCCTTTAGCGGATTCCCACCGCAGACCCATGGAAGGGGTCTGGCGGGCGGCCGCGCGGATCCGCCGGACACTCCGACGCCGGACTAGGGGCTTATTGTCAACTCGGTCCAGGTTGCATCGTTCGTACAAAAAGCGAAATACCATCGTCAATTTACTCCTTCCTTTATCCGAGGTTCTCTCTTCTTTACGTATCTTTTTCCCTGTACTGCTCCACCCTGTTTTTCTTTTTCTTTCTTTTTTTCCCCCCCGTCGATTCAGGACTCCGGCAGACACGCACTCAGAACCCGGAGGCTGTTATTTGACTGGGTTCGGATCGATGAAATGACTCTTCTGGATGGGCCGACGTGGCGAAACGAGAAAGTGACGTCGATCACTTCGGTAGCCACACGCGAAAGGGACGCGAGAGATGTCGTGGATGTTGATGGTGCTAAATCGAAAAGCGTGAACTCGATTTCTGTTCCCTTTCACTTTTTTTTTTTTCTTTCTTTTTGTTCACCCAAACGCGCCAAAAGATAAGCGGCCATGTACGGAGTTTCGGTTTGCCAAAGACGAAACGTCCTTTTGTTTCGACGTCGCGGCGGCGGCGACTGCCGCGCGAAAGAACTCGCGTATTTCATTCGGAGTCTCGTCCGACGTCGTTTCACCGCGCAAACATGCGCCACGTATAATCCGCATCTAGCACCGAATTATAGTGCACATCTGCGCGCCGCTGCGGAATGCAGATAAAGCTCACGGCAGGATTACGAGTTACCGTCGACGCCCGAGACAAACTGTTACTCCTATTGTCGAATTTTATCTTTTACCCTACGAATCATCGGCGACTATGGCCAAAGGAAAGATCTTTGTTTTCTCGTGGACGCGATTAAAATTTATTATACCCTCTTCTATCGTCCTCGTGAATGTTTTACGAGCCTGATTAAGCCACGTGGGTCTTTCCCCGATTTGACGCTCGGACGAGAGCTGCCTTAAGGCCATTTTCTCTCTCCCTTCTCTCTTTCGCCTTCCTCACTTTCCTCTCCTTCGTTGTCGTATTAACTTTCCGCTTTCCTGCGTACAGCCAACCCAGCTGAACTTACGTTTATTTCTCTCTCGCAGAATAATGAAAGCCGTTTCTGTAGGTTAACCATTCTCTCTCTCTCTCTCTCCCTCTTCCTCCCCATCCACCTACCGGAGAACAGAGACGTCTTCGGCGTTCTTTTGTCAAGTTCCTCGCTATAACCGACCCGTTTCTCTCCACGTCGAACAAAGGCTGCGCGATTTACCCGCTTGCGAGAAGCAGACAGCGATGAGGATAGTATTATACAGCATACACTGTGTATTGTGCTTATACCACACTTGGGCTCCACGAGAACAGTCGAATCTCAACCGCATGAAAATATTTGTTTCCATGGCGCAGAGTTGAGCCAACTCGAGAATTGCCCGGAGAGGCGGGCGAACGTCGTTACATGGAACTTTCATGAAACCCCAAGGCACGACCACTCGCCCGTATTTTCAACCTGAAAATCATACGCGAATTTTTCACCCATCCAAGGCCATTACGACGCGATGACCCTTCCACGAAATTCCAAGGTTCTCGTGCACAACTCGATTTCCCACCTCGCTTTATTATATCGGACTTTATCGCCAAATAGAAATTGTACTGCTCCAGGACTTTCCCGCTGCCCTCCACCAGTTCACAGTGCATCCGATCGATAAAGGATTTCTCAATTCCCCGTTGACAATGGACTTTGTAAAAGTCAGACTTCCGGCGTCCCTCGGATCTAGGATTACACCAGGCGTTAACCTTAGGTCGAATCCTGCTTAAATCACGAGCTCCGAGCACGAGCCCTCTTATCCAATTTCCATCGAAGGCGACGCCGGTGGACACGCGAATCCTCGCAAACCCCCCGTTCTCCGTTTTCAACAAGGTATTAGCCTAAGAAAGAAAAAAAAATGGTACCAACTTACTAAACGAAACTCCTCGCCAATTACGAGCATCCAGAACGTTAAAGTGTTCGCGAAAGTTGAAGAGGATTTCCACCGAGTCCCATCATTAACGTAACGTCATTCCAAATAAATTGCAAGACATCGAAGGGCTCTTGCACTCTTCGAGGACTTCGAGAAATACGTGATCCGAATACGGTTACAAGGTCCTTGCGCCGCTGTCATCGCCCTCGTCGCCATCCTGACAAAGTAAACCAGAATAGATCCCGTCACTGTATCGTAAATGCCACGGAGTAAAGAAACGGAGCGCAATCTCTTACTCGCAAAAAACTTCATTCCCAAGTCTACGACCGAGTGCTCCTCTCTCCCTTCGTCTTACGGGATCGTCGTACCATCGCGAAGCCGTCCAAGACTGGCTGGCACCGAAACGACCGTCGGCCAAATTTCTAATGGAAGACAAGAGGTCGAGCTGCGCGATATCGATTAACGAGTAGTTTACTCCTCTCACGGCCAGACCAGAAAGACAAGATTTACCGAGTAATTAAAACCTCACGAGGATTTGCCTGTTTCGCCCGCTTGGCAAATGCTCGTGTGTTGTCCAGGGACAATTCGGAAAAAAAAAAAAAAAAAAATTAAAACCAAAACCATACATCCCTTCTATTCTGGCAGTATTTCGATTCCGCTACTTCACGTTCTACCGACCCCCTCCCTCCCCCGCCCGCCCCTACTCCACCCACCTACCCACGAATCGTACCAACCTACAAAATTTGCATAGTCACACGGGACTTGGTACCAATCGCATTTTCATTGCGCGACACAATACCTGCTCGCCGCGTCTCTATATATTTTCCACGTTCTCTCGCGCCATTTTTGACTCGACTACCGATAAGCCATTCGACGGTTAATCGTTCGAAAAATGTGAAATTGCCTGTTAACCGCTGCTATGAATGCGGTTAAGCGGGTGCCGTTGTTCAAGATCCCATTTGAGCGGCCGTGTCAATATAAATGTAAATGTCATTGGGAGTTGCACGAGCGCATACATTTCAAGGTCTCTGGAGGACGATTGCTCGCTGAGAATATTGCAGATGGTTGTACGGGACATTTCCACAATTGAATTGCCATCCCGATTCGAATCTATATATGGGCATAGGTATAGGCACACGTGTACAGAGATGGAAGTGGTTGGTGCCAAACGTTATTCCGTTCGGTCCTCATTAACGATTAATTAGCACCGCGCAACAAAGGCTGCGGAACAGTCCAGTTCAAAAGTATCCGTACCGAGGTGACGTTGTCGAACGTCGTCACTTTTAGTAGAATCGCATTCCGCGCAGATGGAGCCACTGCGGGCGTTTGTGTTACTCGACAATTTCCTGCAGTGCGCGTTACGTGTTACGCTGCACGGCTGGCGCTGGAAAAAAAAATATTGATTCCATATATCAGAGCACGACGGGAACTTAATCTCGTAGCTTCGTCTGCCTTTTTGACGCACGTACGATGACGTATTTTTGCATTCCTTCCTAATGACTCGTGCGCCTTTCGTCTGCATAAGTTTGCATATAAAAACAGCGGTAACTAGACTTTCGCGTGCGTACAAACGATAACGTGGCTTGCGCAGTCTGGACTCCCTGTATTCACTTTGTACTAC
The DNA here is from genome assembly GCF_000341935.2 of Cephus cinctus. Taxonomy (NCBI): domain Eukaryota; kingdom Metazoa; phylum Arthropoda; class Insecta; order Hymenoptera; family Cephidae; genus Cephus; species Cephus cinctus. Next base: position 172,853 of record NW_014333737.1, on the reverse strand, counting down.
TTGTTGCGAAGTATGAATAATTAGAATAATGGATCACAGGCTGTTAATTGCGCCCTCAATCATTCCCGGTGAAATATTAGCTTGTCCGCTGCAATAATTTGCACTCGAGAATGCTTCAAGATTATTGATACATTTGTTTCTTTTCAAATGCTTCGCTCTAAACCAGAGCGCGAGTGTTACTGCCCTTCTGGAGCTCTTATTTGAATACGCACTGCATTATGTCTTTGTAAAAGTTAATCAGCCCTCTTATCAGTACGTGGTCCTAATATCATCGTTAAAGGTCTACGAGCCGTGCTCTAATTGAGGACCAGAGGTTTTCATCCCAATTATAAGTAAAAAAAACATCCCCGGTCGTAAGTCTGAGGTTAAAAGGCCCGTAACAAAAGAAAGATATGGGAAACGGGGTCACGCGATAAGAAAGACACAAAATATAAGAAAGATCGACCAGTCAAGATTCGCTGCACAAAAGTTCGGTCGGACCTAAGGGGGACTCAAGGTCACCGTGCGACTGGCCCGGAGAGACAACTTGGTGCAATCTGGCGTCTGACCGACTGAGCAAGGTCAGAGGTTGAGATGGCAGAGCAACCTCTCACATATAATTTGTCATAAATTTGGAATCACCATTTTCCACCCAATAACCGATCATTCACCTCTCGCTGGAAAATCCTTACTGAACTTGCTGATATCGACGGTGAATCTAGTTTTCCAGGGTGATCTGCCCCTCCCCCGACCACCCCCACTGTATCCTCATGATTTTCGTTCGCTCCATTCTCTTTGCCATTGATATTTCCCGAAGATACAGCACACTTCTATATTCCCGGATATAGACGAAATTCCCCGATCGTCGTTACAGCCACGAATCATTTCACCCGAAAGTTTCGACCAATCCGGCGCAACACGGCACGAAGGGAAGTCAGCGGGAGCGCATTATTAGACGGTAGTATTCAATTTCTGTTTACCTGGAGCAGTAATGAAAGCTCACCATTATTAGACGCTTCGATGTAAATTTAAATGCAGATGAGAGATTGCGCCACAGCCGTCCGCATTACCGATTCTCATCAGCGTCATCCGCTTTCTCGTTTCATCCCTTAGTCAAATCCAACGTTATTTACTCGGCAAGCCTGTGCCGGCTCTATGCTTCGCAAAAAGTTATTCCCGCCAATGGCAAAACACTTATGTATAATGTATATAACCCGCCATTAACGAAGGTAAGAAGGAGTTATTCTTCCCACTGGGTTTATTTAAATCCCTGAAAAATGCCAAGTACCGGTTCGAGAGCGAATGGACGGGGGTTGAGTGTATAGTAGGTTCCCTTGATAGGCAGGAGGGAGGGAGGGAGGGGGGGGAACGAATGGAAGAAAATTTCCGGGGATTTAAAAGTCCATTTTTGAAACGCGCGCCCGCTTCAACCCCTTGCACGTTAAGAGCACAGTCGGGAAACCCAACGTTTTAATTTAAAAACTTGGTGCGCACTGCATTCGTGTTAAGTTTTCATTTGCGAGAAACGCAAGCCAGAAACGGTTGCCAGAAGTGGAATACCGTCGTAAGGGAGTTGAGCGGATAAGAGGGCAGAGCAGTGGCAACAGCAACAGCAACAGCAACAGCAACAGCAGCAGCCAGCAGCCAGCAGCTCTCCTCTAGGCTTGAGGCTTGCATGTGCGGACTCGGAACTCGCGATTCTCGGATACGAAGTTTCTACTTGGGAAAGTTACAAACTTATCCCCTCTGTTGCTCCGTACTTAGTGAAACTCGGTTACTTTGATCCATATTTTATTTAGTCTCCTGCCCCTCCCGCGTTCCACTCAACAAAAAAGTGACACAAAAAAATAGTACGCGAGAAGAAGTGAATAGGAGTAAAACGATGAAAACGTTTTTACGCCTTAGCAAGGACTATATTTAATTTACCGTGTAATTGCCACTCTCTTGGTACTGCTACCAACTTCCGTCAAAAGTTCGGTTGCTCCTCGCGTCTTGCTATTTTAGCCGATTTTAACTTTGGCATATTTTATCTAATTATGGAATCCGATCGATTTGCCGGGGGCAGTACTTTCAATAAGCAATCCGCGCTGCCAGTGACGAGCGTTTCCCTGGTTACTACTCAAATAAGTAAGGCATGAGTTGAAAATAAAAAATCTATATGTACTGTATCAAATATTCAATCTGTCAAGTTATTCATCGGTAATAATAAAAAGGAAGAAATATCATTGGGAAACTTAATGCGCGTATATACGCATATTAGTTATACGTATTGTAACGTGATTCTTTTCCTTAACTCGACACCGATAGCAAAGCATCCGAGAACGAACTACCTTCGAGAAGCAACCTACGTTACCTTCGGCCGTCCACCCGTCATTCGTGCATCCGCAAGCCAGGCGGCCGCCAGCCAATTCTTTTTTCACCGGGAAATGACGAGCCGGTATGAACTGGGAGTTGGGGTGGAACAGGCCCAACTCCACCAAACGAGAACTCTGACGGAACCTATCAGAGGCGATAGCTTACACCAGAAATCAAGAACGTTATCTGTATCGGTAACCGGAGCCGCCTTGGGAATGTGATTCGAAAAATCACGTTACAATATATATATTCGCAACTTCTACGTTACTCTTATCCATTTATTCCCTGACACAAATATGGATTCTAATACATCTGCAACTTTTTTTCGATATAAATTGTTCACGTTTCACCTACTTGCCCTGCACCGTTCTATTATCGAACAGTCTGTGCGACGTGGAACATGGATGATGCATATAGAGGAGATGAAGTTGGCACGTTTGGAATTGCATCGATTTCGAAGCAAATTACAGATATGGGAAATTACTGAAAATGTATGATCGGTGACCACAATTATTAGCTGGCGTTAGTACGTGGTTGTAAGCAAATTGGCAGGAAGATTAAAAAAGAAAATGACGATCGAACGCCGGTTTTTGTTGCATTCGTCCGTTATTTACAGAGCTGCGAATAAAGTGAAATTCTCAAGGGGAATTTATGAAATGTCAAAGAATTATGTTTGTCTCTTGCAAAAAAAGATAAACCTCGTCATACCGCCGTAGAGTGATTATTGTCATATAAGGAATATTAACGTAGATATTTAAAGCTCGAGAAAATTCTTTGAGTCTTGTTGTCAATTTCACGGTCAAATGGGACCGGACAAATTTCAATTTTTACCTATCCTCCTTCCAGTCGTCCCTTTAAACCAAATCGAGAGCGTTCCTTAACGAATCGGTACGTAACTTCTGGAGATCCTCCACGGCCGCTTCCCCAGGGCATCGGGCGACAGCTGGACACCACATCCTTAACTCGGGCAGGAGGTTCCTCTCCTGCCCTTAACCGTGTCACAACTATCTTCGCCCGCTCTACAGCCCTTTGTCCATCTCCAGCGGGGCGCCGGTATCTCACCCGGGCTTCTGCCGGTCCGTGCAGACGTCTCCGCCGTGTCCTCTCCTGCACCAGGCAACTCGGTACGTCGAGACTATCTCCCCACGGCAGATTCGAGCACCTCGACCTCAACTAAACAATAACGGAATCTTACGAGAGCCTTGACATAACTGTACGAATCAACCCGAGAGCGTAGTTTCTGAGCAGGGTGGCGACCGGAAGGGAACCAGAAATCGAGAACGTTATCTGTATCGGTAACCGAAGCCGCCTTGGGACTGTGATTCGAAAAATCACGTCACAGTAGATAGGTAAAAATTGAAATTTGTCCGGTCCCATTTGACCGTGAAATTGACAACAAGACTCAAAGAATTTTCTCGAGCTTTAAATATCTACGTTAATATTCCTTATATGACAATAATCACTCTACGGCGGTATGACGAGGTTTATCTTTTTTTGCAAGAGACAAACATAATTCTTTGACATTTCATAAATTCCCCTTGAGAATTTCACTTTATTCGCAGCTCTGTAAATAACGGACGAATGCAACAAAAACCGGCGTTCGATCGTCATTTTCTTTTTTAATCTTCCTGCCAATTTGCTTACAACCACGTACTAACGCCAGCTAATAATTGTGGTCACCGATCATACATTTTCAGTAATTTCCCATATCTGTAATTTGCTTCGAAATCGATGCAATTCCAAACGTGCCAACTTCATCTCCTCTATATGCATCATCCATGTTCCACGTCGCACAGACTGTTCGATAATAGAACGGTGCAGGGCAAGTAGGTGAAACGTGAACAATTTATATCGAAAAAAAGTTGCAGATGTATTAGAATCCATATTTGTGTCAGGGAATAAATGGATAAGAGTAACGTAGAAGTTGCGAATATATATATTGTAACGTGATTTTTCGAATCACATTCCCAAGGCGGCTCCGGTTACCGATACAGATAACGTTCTTGATTTCTGGTTCCCGTCCGGTCGCCACCCTGCTCAGAAGCTACGCTCTCGGGTTGATTCGTACAGTTATGTCAAGGCTCTCGTAAGATTCCGTTATTGTTTAGTTGAGGTCGAGGTGCTCGAATCTGCCGTGGGGAGATAGTCTCGACGTACCGAGTTGCCTGGTGCAGGAGAGGACACGGCGGAGACGTCTGCACGGACCGGCAGAAGCCCGGGTGAGATACCGGCGCCCCGCTGGAGATGGACAAAGGGCTGTAGAGCGGGCGAAGATAGTTGTGACACGGTTAAGGGCAGGAGAGGAACCTCCTGCCCGAGTTAAGGATGTGGTGTCCAGCTGTCGCCCGATGCCCTGGGGAAGCGGCCGTGGAGGATCTCCAGAAGTTACGTACCGATTCGTTAAGGAACGCTCTCGATTTGGTTTAAAGGGACGACTGGAAGGAGATGGAAGAGTTATCGGTTATAAGGCTCTCGACCAATCAGAATGATTAGTTCTCGGATTTGGCAATTGGCTATTGTCAAAGCAGTCTGTCCCGGGGCACCGACCGACGTGTCACGGGCTGCCTCGCGCTCCCGTGCTGTCTGTTGATAGTTTTTCTTGCCGTGTTTCGCTACGGTATAGCAAGTTCTCGATTCGTGCAGTTCTCGCGTTGTTCTCGCGATCTCCAGGCAATTCTATGAATTCCTGTGAGTCTTCCGGAGGTGTAGTGCTGTGCCTTAGTGCAGTGTCCACCAGAGTGTCCTTTGGATGCAGTTCTCGGCCTCCACGGATCAGCTGCACCAGCTCCGGTGAGTGCTCCGAATTAATTATTTGGTGAAGGGATTTCGATTTTACAGCTCCGATTCGTTCTGCTACGTTCTCGATTCGTCGCTCTCTGTCTCTCGCACTATTTGCCGGACTCTTACTCCGACCCTGTCTAGCTCGACCTAGCAGCCTGAGTGGCCGTGCATTTCCGTAACCGTCCGCTCCCATTTGTGCATCCAGTTGCGTTTGTTGATTTTACGCGACCCCAAAAATCGACAGGATCGGTTAAGCTATCGCCTCGTCTGATAGGTTCCGTCAGAGTTCTCGTTTTGGTGGAGTTGGGCCTGTTCCACCCCAACTCCCAGTTCATACCGGCTCGTCATTTCCCGGTGAAAAAAGAATTGGCTGGCGGCCGCCTGGCTTGCGGATGCACGAATGACGGGTGGACGGCCGAAGGTAACGTAGGTTGCTTCTCGAAGGTAGTTCGTTCTCGGATGCTTTGCTATCGGTGTCGAGTTAAGGAAAAGAGTTACGTTACAATATATATTGTAAATATATATATATATATCAGGCAAGATATAAGGCGAGGAAGGTCGTACGTATACCGATAACGATATATCGATAGTCGAAAACAGCTAGGCCACGAAAAGTTAAAGGATTACCTTAGGATTAAGGTAGCGATCGGACGTGTCGTAAGGCGCAAGCACGAAATCGAGAAAGTAAAAGCCCCCGAAATCCTGCGATTCCGAAATCAAAACATCGCGTAGGTTGGGAATTGCGCGTAGCTGAAACGTTCGATGTTGGTTGAGAAGAAAAAAAAGGGCTCAGCGAGCATATCGACGTCAAACGACTGGGACAGAACGGGAGGAAAGGGAGGGAAAGGTACTCTGGCAAAAGTAGAAATTTCATTTCGATAGGCGGAAGCGTGGGTGGAGTAGAGCGGCGGGGGGGGGGCACCCTACAACCATATAAGGCCCCTTCTTCGCTGTCTAAGAGCTTAGCGTTACTCGTAAAAAGCTGATTCGATAGTTGACGCGAACGTGCCAAGTATTCGCCCCTAAAAAGAAACGAAAGTCCTTATTACACATGAAAGAAAACGCGCGAACAGTGGGTTCTCAGAGTATGAATATCTAAATACGAAAAATCCAATGTCTACAGCTACTTACAGCACAGACTCTCGATTCCTCCGACGGACCATAAATATAGGTATACGATGTTACTTTCCCAGGAGCTACGGTATATACATGTCAGATAATAAATAAAAGATTCTCTTTTTCCGTTGTCTTCCTCTTGCTAACGAAACAGAGGGCAAACTCTCCACCCGTTGAATTTTTATCGTCATGGAATTTTCCCCTGGTACTTACGGCGTACCACTTGCATTAGTTAAGAGCCTATCGGAAAAATAGCGACAGACCGGAACGAACCAACTTGGGTAAAACACTCCTCTGGGTGTATGAAGCTATATTAGGAGTAGTAGCTACTACATAGGTACAAGCCAGGATGAGGAGAGAGACAGAGGGAGGAGATAGAGAGAGAGACAGTTACGTGCACAGTATGTATACATAACCAAGAGAGTTTGAACCCCTCGAGAATTTAATGCGGTAGTGAACTATTAAATGGAATGAAGCAAATAATGTATAAAGATAAAAAATCAGCCGTTTCGTACGACGTAATTGGTATTTAGCAGGGTCAGGTCTCAATCTGGCTCGAGGATAAATTTATCCAACGAGGCACGAATTAACCCCATTTTCAGGCTCCGCTCGATCCCGTCGAAGAATTTATCAAACCAGTCTCGAGCAGCTTCCGAGCGAAGCACGAATCATGCGATTCTCATTGTGTATCGGCGTGTTCCTTTTCTATAAGCGTCTCTGCCATTTTCGCGGGTAATCTCTCGAGAAGTCTTTGCCCTCGAAAACATCCGATGCTTTTGATAGATAGAGCCAGGAGAAGAAACATCCCCCTAAAAATAACCTTAACCCGCGTCTATTCAACCGTAAAGATAAATTGACATAAGGTCCGCGAGCCTTATGGTTTGGCAAAAAAAAAAAGAGACACGAAAACTGACATGGATCTACGTTGTTATACCGAGCAGCCCCCTCTTTACTGTACATGCGTATGTATATAGATCGACTCAAAATTCCATCGACAATCGTAAATACATTCGTTATATAAAATCCGCGTATCCCTTGATTACATAATTTTATCCGCATTTCCTGTAATAATTTCCTGGCTATATTTTGACGAGTCTGCGGCATGAATAAACTTATCTTCCTAATATCACGAAGATACGTAGCACGTAGCCCCTTCGGTGTACCGACTTACCTACATGGAATGGCGATGGGACATCTTCCCTTTTTCTCAGCCGTAAGTGCATGCCGAGAGAGAGAGAGAGAGAGAGAGAGAGAGAGAGAGAGAGAGAGAGAGAGAGAGAATGACACAGAGAAGGGAATTGTCGTGGATAGCGCAATTCCACTAGTGGTTCGCGGTAGGAAAATATTCGCGTTCCAACAATAGAACTTTTCTTAATAGTGTACTCTGTACGGGACTGGCTCGAATATAACTTAGAGCCTGAAGCGACCAATAGAACTCAGTTAGGAAGTTCTAGCGTACCTGAAAAATTGAAAGCACAGTACGGAATACAAAGGCACCCTCGGAGATGCAGACTGGTCTGCAGGGGATATGGGGGACGTCCGTGGCATTTGTCGCTCTGGTCACGTGTGTGTCTGTCTACCTGTCTCTAGTTGCTACGTATGTACGTCGGTCGGTCCATCCGACTGTGCGACAGTCTGCCCACCATTCTATCCGTGTCCGAGCGTCTCTCCTTACTCTCCTCTTAAGGTTGGCTCAGCCTCTTTTTTTTAGGGGGCGAGAGGAATGCCAAAGCGGTTACCCTGGGATCCTGTCACGGGGGCGCCTTTCTGTCAGTCGACCTAAATTGCGAGCAGTGGATACGTACCGAACACGTGCAGACAGCCGTCTCCGGTTTAACAGACTGTCGGAGCATCGTTTTCGAAATTCCCGCTGAATTATTAAAACCGGTTATTCTGGCACGGCCTGTTCGCCGGTGAACTGGCTCGTCCGTATAAGCCTCTAAGGAGTCTAGGGAGCCGACTATAGGTGATGAAATGGCGTGCCGAGATTCGCGTGTTTCACGGAAATATTATTACGGACGCTCCCTAATTGCACGTTATTTCTTTTTTTTTTTTCTTTTTTTTTTTTTTTTACATGGAAAACACTAAACGCTTTAGTCTGATTTTATCAATTTCCTCAGCCCCCTCTCTTCCGTCCGGTTAGCTGCCACGCAGATTAATTGTTTGCGAATAAATGCCCCTCTGAGCTTTACCGAGGAATCGACGTCACTGCGTTCGGGGAACTTTTCAAGTTTACGGCTCGTAGCCATAGACACCTATATATATCATTTTCCTACGTC
>NW_014333737.1:154062-164099 GCF_000341935.2 Cephus cinctus | reverse complement strand
ATTTTTAATGCTTTATAGATGTTAATTCAGATGCGTCACGTGTCGCGAACGACTCTCTCGGGCTCCTGGTAGCTTCCGGGATGTTCGATTTTTTATATGGGCAACGATATTTCGTAAAGCACCCCACATAACGATGTCATTTCGCATTGATATATATTACCTATAAATACGACTTTATTGTGTCTCCAATGTTTTGTTTCGAAGATATTAACGGGACAATTCGTCATGGGATATTTACAGTGGGGAGACCGTTCGCTGGATATTCATGCTCCTCGCGTAACCGTCGGCCAACTCAGGACGAAGCTTCAATTAGACTGTAATCCCCGTAGGACTCAGGAATATTGAATCGAACGCAAAAATATTCTTCTGATGGCTTCGCGATACTAATTGATATTAACATTTATTGATTGCAGGACGTCAAGCCAGGAGCCTCGCGGGATGTGGAAAAGTAGCCAACCACGTATCGCACGACGGATCCACGTCGGAAGATCATAGGGGCAACGGTCAGTTGAAAAATATGACAATAAAGTCCAAGCACAATTAACACGTGTAGCGCGAGTCTCAATTTAATTGGGAAAATTATTTTCGAAAATCGAATCTGCACACGGGGTACCGACTTCGAGCATGGTATACCATTATACCGACATAACGCTGAACTACCACGGCACGCATCGTGTTAACGACTGCAGCCAGCCAAGTCATGAAATGGACCATTTCGCGTGGAGGCTGTATCATATGCGTAAATATAATTCTAGCGGTCGTCATGCTCTTCCCGCTGTCCTGAACCAGCCGAGTGCCGCGAAATAACGCGCGTTAATCACCGTTGCACGTGGAAACATATTGCGAAAAAAAAATTTATTAAAGAAAAAAAAAGTTCGCTAAATTATAGCTAATTCCTCTCATAAATGCCCCCGCGTCCGAGGCACCCCCGTGAAATCCAGCAATGGTCATTAAACAACCTGCTATTAATTAAAATCATTCGTTACGCGCATGACGAGTAATATTCACGTAATATCTTTTTCATACCTTATACACACCCACCGACCATCCTCCCCGAGTAAATAGACGAGCACATCCGCTTTTCTCTCGTAATCGAGTAAGGAACGTGCTGCATACGTCCCAGAGTATCAGAGCACGACAGGACCATTATGGGACTGTGGGGGTGCTGGGGGGGTTAAAAAGGGGAGAAGGGTGGAATTTGATGAGAATAACAGCGAACATGCTTTCATAGGGTGAGTCATCCTCAGTGGTAGGAACGACTGTCGGGATTTCAGAAGTGAAATTAGTACGTGTCGTAGTTTGAAATATTCCAGGGCATAAAAGCCGGAACAAGCATATTCCACCCCCGAGTCAAAGATTCGCCTTTACAAAGTCTTTGTCTAGGCCAGGGCGTAGAGCACCACCTGCCGCAGAGTAACTTTCGGCATGCAATGATTCCAAGTGCTGCTTTTATTTGCTTCTGCTTAACCCCGCCGATCCGTGCCTTACTCGATCCTAAGTATATTTGCCTGATCTACCTTACCGACAGGTACACTGCGTGTCTGCGACATGAACCGTGGACGCGAATCGGGATAAATTTTACTCCACCCTCCAGCAACCTTTAATTACAGATCCTGACACGTTTGCAATAACGATATCGATAAATACGCCGTGGCATGCCGGAGACTCGACTTGACTAATGAAAATAAATGTTTCTAGACTTTTAATCGACACTTTTAGTACCCAAACGATATACGTCTTCTGGAGTAGATACGCACGTGGCTGTAGATTTCCTTTTCTAGGAGGATCTCCGAGGGCGAATCTCGTCTGCCGCTGTAACCAGCGAGCAACTTCGACGGAGTGAAAATAACGTTCGAAACTTTATCGATAACACTTTGAAATTTTCACAATTTTACGTCAGTCACGCCAGTCAGGGGATTCCGCGTTTGGGAAGCGAAAGGGGCCAGAAGTCGAATCCTATTGGTAAACGCAACTCGAGTAACGTCCGACACCGGTCGCGTTTCACGATGCAATTATCATTGTGTCTATCGTCGATACAGTCAAGACAATAAATATCGCCGAGACTGCTGACAATCGCGGGAGACCTGGACACGTAGACGAGCTGTATTTATACGAGTGACGTATTGCCGTCTGTAAGGGCGTTCTCAAAGCACTTGAGCCACTTTGTATCTTCTAACACGAGCTATTTAGATTGGGAGGTTGAAGGCATTGATTTTGCACACCTTTCGCAACTACGTAGCCTTGGCAACCAACGTCGTAACCAGTCCTGTACGTGCAATATACTTCAGGAGGCACTTCGGCATCTACCGGTATACTAATACCCAAGGCTAAAGTGCTGATGCATGTCCAATTCGTTACACAGGGTGACGCAACGAGACACATTTTAAAAGATTTTCAACAATTTTACCATAAACTTTTATCGTATCGGTCAGACGTGATTGAACGAGGTCGAGGCTGCGCCGGAAAGCGCGTAGCCTGAGCTTGCAAGGAATCACTGAGAAGCTGTTCGGTAACGTCGCCGTGCAACAGCAGAGGCAACGGCAGTCGGTTGAGGATAGCGAAGACGAAGCGGTCGGTCGCCGTCATGAATATGAATGAGACAGGAAGTAAAATAATCTCTCGTCGAGAGTGTCGGCCGGGAAGGGAGAGAGAGAAGGAGTAACGTGTTCGCCCTATTTCGATTTTTATCATTTTCACGTACGAGCAGCTTTCAGCTGGAGACGTGAAAAATGCCTCGGGGAATCGATGAGTCAGACAGTTTCGGCGCGATGGGAATCGTTCGTTGTCATTAGACGAGGACGCGCTCCGGCGGAAGTGAAAGGAGCAATAAATGCACACAGCCAACAGCTAAGTAACGAGCGTTGTATCCGACCATTGAGACAGCCATTCGAATCCCGTCTTGATATCAGATTTAAAAGGGACTTTATTTACACGGTGTCTAAAGTGACAAGCAGTGTTAAGCTCCGTTCCCAAGTAGCGACGCCCGTATTTCCCGCACTACGTGGGAGACGCCAGACACTGAAACGCCATTCCTTGCACCTAGCGCAGTGGCAAATCGCTTCCAGATGGGGAAAATTAAATTAGTCACGGCTACACTTATAATTACAAGCCGACTCCGCCATCCTCATTCGCGGCCACAGTAATAGCAGTAATTTTTCCTACGTTAATTTCATGCAAAACTTTCCGGTTCCGCCTGTCGCGATTCTCTAATTGGTCGTTTTGCCACCCTGATATACGAATACCGGACATACGTATATATGTATACGTACGGCTATACAGAATAAGCAGAAAAATAAATTGAATGTCGTACTTAAAATTTACTTTGCTTTAATTACTTGCCAGGCAATTCCTCTGCGGCGTATTTTATTACGAAGAGACCCTTGCTCGATATCCGGTAATTAAATATAATAATCGATCTCTGAAGTTTCATTGTTCGAATTAACGAGCGTCGATTCAACAATGTATCAAAGCTTTGAAATTCATTGACAACGCTCCTACGGATTCGCTTGTATCGAAAGTCACGTGCGTTAGTCTCGCTCGATGTTCAACTGCTCTATTAGCACGCTTGGCTCCCAGCGGTGGGTCGCAGCTGCAGTGACGCGCTAATCGAATTCTTATCGTCGAGAGGAGCGTTGTTCGCAGTGAGGAATCGGACCGATTTCAAATTATCAGGAGTGAATACGTTAGACGGGATTTCGGCTTATCAGACGGAGGCTGCAACTCAGAAAGGGATTATGCTACTTCCCACGTTATGTTCCCTTAAGCGAAATAAGCGGCTTACCTTCCACATACTTAGGTTCAACGGTCTACAACCATTCTCGATAACTCTCGGCGGGCTCTGCTCTCCTATCTAGTCACGATAAGACATACGAATCGACAGTTTGGCGACAAGACGGAGCACAGTCGAGGCGCTGACTACGATAAGCTTTTTCCAAACGCCTCCAGAGACTGGGTAATTTCCGAACGCGTCGCTGCTCCCTTTTTCCACAAACGGTCTGGTACTGCATAGGTATACGCAGAGAGATTGGAAAATAACGTGGCTCAGCCATGCGGGATCTCGGCTACCCTTCGGATGTTTTTGCGGGAATCCTCGAAAACGACTAAATAAACGGAAACCGTGAGTGTCACGTAAGTGGATGAGAATAGGATGATAAAATTACTTGGCTTTTATTTTAATGACAAGCGCGCATTTCCTGACAACCACTGGATGTCCAGTGACAACCGGAAATTCAGGCTCGAGTATGCTCGAGATACGCTATTGTGTCGTTGATGTCCCGTCGAGTGAAGCTGCTCGTGAAAATTTAAAGACAAGCGGATGCGCACCTGTTCGTCTGAGAGTACCGACCGTATCAGGATCCGACCTCCTTTGGGAGCTATTTTACGTGCCCTTCATTTAATCAGGATAAAAGGAAATCGACTTGACAACGTATTCTCCCTCGACCGATTTCGCCAACCTTTTTTTTTTCAAATGAAAAATAAAACGGAAACTGATCCTTGTTTTTTGCTTTGGAAGAGAGCATTCGTTTCCTAGCTGTGTATACGTGTATACAAAACATATGCATTTTATGCGGGGATTATATATTAACGTGTTTAATTCCCCGTTATAATATATTACCCAGAATACAGTGCTAACGTAAATTCTCGATTTGGAAAATCGATCTCGACGACTTTGTTCTCCATACAATCGAAATGCCAAGAGTTCGTTAGCGTTCACGGAATTTCTGCGACACATTGGAGATGCACGAACCGACAGTAGTATTTAATTAGTGCATCAGTCTCGTTTTATCGTAAAGCAGATACAAATACGCAATAGGACATTTAGCATGTCGTATTCGCACTCACAATTAATTGCAACTATAGTTAGGAAGTTCGGGAAGCTAACAATCCAGGATTTTGATTGTCAGCTTCAAAATGTAACTATTGAAAATTCGCATAAACCATAGCGACTACATCGCCAATTACCATTGTAACAGAAATGTCTAAATGCAAAATTCTACGGTATAATTTGCCCACGACTAACCGTCGAGTATGTTGCCTAAACGTGTTTGCGAATTATGGAGATATCGTAAGCACGTGACTGACATATATACCAAACTCGAAAGAGTTTAATCCGCTAAAATTTTAGACTTTCGCGGCCAATATTATCATTAATACTCATGGAAGCCGCGTCTGTGTTCAGCTTCGTGCCGACGTTTCCCAAAGGTTTCAGTCTGCATCGTCAGGGCTAGGAGGCTCCGATACCGAAGCTCCCTGTTGCCAGGAAGTTTTAATATACCTATGATTGCTCACGGGGATCGGTGCTTCAGCTGATCATAAGTTGTTTAGCTGATCAGCTGATCAATTAAAAAACCCGGAGGACGGTGTGCCAAATGGGGTTTACTTGATTTCTCGATCCCTAGAACATCGAACGACAGCTGAGGCCACATCCCTACCAGGGTCAGGGTGTTCCCATCCTGCCCTTAAAAGACTTGGAGACGTCTCCGTCGGGTACTTTCCTCAGAATCGTGCAGATTCGAGCACCTCGACCTCAACTGAACGATAAAAAATCTTCCGAGAGCATTGGCGTGACTGGACGAATCAACCCCAGGGCGTAGCTTCTGATCGTCACGTCACAAGTTATATATATATAACCATATATTGTAATATATTGCTTGTGAAATGTGTGCCCATTGCCAGTGGCCGTTGTACCAACGTAATAAATCCATCCATCGTGCACCCTCGTTTCGTTCTTCTCATACGAAAAACTAGCTGGCTGCGAGACTCCCGAAACTCAGATTATTATTACAAGCAGCAAGTGCACCGGCATTTCGCTTTAATCAGAGCTCGTTAATCAGCGGCTGCCAATGTTCCACCGGGCTAATGAAGTCTAACGAGATTTCCAAACGAAAATTTTATCTTTATCTTTGTCCTGTCAAAACAGCACGATACGACTATTTTCATTGACCCTGCCAAAAAAGAAGAGCAAAACAATCATCTTTTTATTCCCTATTCAGGCACTTCAACCCATCTGTGATATATTGTACCGTTCGAATAAATATAGCTGGTGCTACTGAAAAAATAATAAATTCCAAAATACACCCGCTACCCACAGCACAATATTGCTCAAATAAACTCCATTTTATTTTTCAACGAGGGTAAAATCTCTGGATAAGCCAAAACTGCTTTCGCAGATGGAATATCCTGAAAAGATATATATTTGAAATTCGCAAAAAAATAGCGATTTCATGTTGACATACATATATGTCGAGTACATGGTATGTACAATGGATAAGCGATGCAGTTCGATATATCGGTACAGATATCGCAAGGGAGTACCGACGTACTGACATGGAACTTAAGTATGTACAGTAGATATGGAAAATATTTCATTCGTATATCCGGCAAATATCGGCGGCTCACAATATCTTGAGTAGGGATTGAAATATCGATTTGGAGTGTAGCAGAGCGTGTTGTGCGGAGGAGAATGGAAAACCTGTTGATTTGAAGCAAAATAGGTTACCGGAAGTAGTAGGTTCACTTCCTTTCACGGTGGTAACGGGAAAGCGGTTGCTCGAGGGTGGATCTTGCAAAGCGTCAAGTCCTCCCAAATCGTTCCTGCTTCTCTTCCTCGGCACGAATGAGAGAGACTGGAGGGAAATAAAAAAAAAGGAAATGAAGAAAAAAAAAATTAAAAATCCTACAGACATCAAGTCATCCTTATTTGCCTACACGGTCCAGCAACGTAATTGTTCAATTGATTTTACGAAACTTTTTTTTTTCTTTTTGCGTTATATCTAACCGGACTGTAGGAGCAATCAATTCTCGCCTGGCTGTGCATCATAATTACGATGTTCTTTCTCATTAACGAGGCCGAGGAGTAACTTTGCGAAAATTCTCTCCTCTCTCTTTCTTTCTCCCTATACACGTGGGTACTATCGTAAAGAAATGGGGTGTACAATTATTTATTGATCGCAGCAGTACAATACAAAATTACTTCAGCCAAGCAAACTACGTCTGGTCATCGTTATACTTAGCCCATAAATAATTCAAATTTCCCGCCTCCTAAGAATTACAATTAAGACTCTTAAAGCAGAGCGCGTTAACCGTAATTGCCACAATAACATATTTCATCTCTCCTAAATCTAGGCCTCGTTATTCTCACGCGATACGATACTCAAGTATCCATTGAATTACGGAGAAAAAAAATGTAATCTCATCGTCGATACCAGCATCGCAACCAACGTGGTAAAATTGATGGACCATCGTTAACAAGTAATCTGTATAATAAAATCTATCCGAATCCGCCAATTAGCGGTATTCACTAGCTCGTTAATAAATTGACATCACAAGCATCATCCCTCATGATAAATACGATATTTACGATCGGATCCCACTGTATGCCAACAGATGCGCACGTACCAAGATTCGCCGAGCCAATACCGAACGTGACAGTGAGCGTAGGAAGGGACGCGTTGCTATCCTGCGTCGTGGACAACCTCCGAGGTTTCAAGGTAATTATAAAATCCAATTAACGAACCAATCGAAAATCCCGACTTAATGTATTAGCAGGGCTTTTTTTAATTTGCTAACAAAAATTTGCCCCTCATACGAGCGCAGCTGGAAATATAATTTAACGAGCTAC
Organism: Cephus cinctus; assembly: GCF_000341935.2. Lineage (NCBI taxonomy): Eukaryota > Metazoa > Arthropoda > Insecta > Hymenoptera > Cephidae > Cephus > Cephus cinctus. The sequence continues at coordinate 156,478 of NW_014333737.1, read as the reverse complement.
GCGGGCGAAAATTGTGTGCACGATGCTTTGCATGACGTAGAGCCACTCAATTATTAAGGAAATGGAGATTGTTAGGTTGTCACAATGAGAAACGGGCTTAGTCGTAGCATTGAAAAGGCATTTCACGTGACGTATTACCCGTCAGCGAAGACTGAACGACGTATTACGTGTTCCTGGCTAACAAATGATCCGATCATTTACCTGTGAAGAAGCGTTTCTTCGTAGAACCTGAGATTCAAAAAAACGACTCGTCGATACGCACTCGGCGTTTATCTATTCACGTTCCGGATGTCCTTGACGCAAATCGCGAGCGCCTTGTGTATCTGTAGAAAAATTGTACGGCTCGTGCCTGGCTTTGGCCTTTGTCAAATCGTAAATCAAGGAAGGAACCTGGAAAGGTGGAGCTTCGAGCGGATCTTCAATATCTTACTCTCTTTGATATTTGATCTCAGGTGGCCTGGGTCAGGGTTGACACTCAGACGATTCTTTCGATTCATCACAACGTGATTACGCAAAATTCACGTATTTCACTTTCGTACAACGATCATCGCTCGTGGTACCTTCACATAAAGGAAGTACAGGAAGTCGATCGCGGATGGTACATGTGTCAAGTTAATACCAATCCCATGCGAAGCTGTCAGGGCTACCTTCAGGTCGTTGGTACGTACAGACAAAAAATTTTGTATTAAAAGAAAAAAAAAAAAAAATAAAATCAATTAAGTGCCCAAGTCGTCACTACGAATTTCCATGAATACTAACAATATACTTATCGTGACAGTACCACCCACTATCATCTCCAAGGAAACCAGTACCGATATGGTAGTGAGGGAGACGTCGAACGTGACTCTGACCTGCAAGGCAACCGGATATCCGGAACCTTACGTAATGTGGCGACGGGAAAACGGAAAGGAGATTAATTACAACGGCGAGATGGGTGAGTAAATAGAAATTAAAAATAAATTTCCACGCGTACTTCCGTAATACGATCAAACGAAAACTTTCTTTCAACGTAACCAACGACTAATTATAAATTGCCAATATCAATAGACGACTGCATTTACTCGGATTCTGCGATTATTGCGAATCGAAAAGCGTGATAATATTTAATCAGGCCTCCCGGACCGGGTTGCTTTCCCTCAATTTATTCGAGCCATCCTTGATACGCGTCTGACGCACAGGGCTTTAATCCACATCGTGAGAAATGATAGCAACGCTTACGCTATATTGCTGGGATAAAAATGAAAAACTACCAGGCTGCATGTAGCAGCGCTCCGGATCAGTGCTAAATATAAATGGGAACGGGAAAAAAAAAAAAAAAAACTGAAAAAAGTCGATCCGCCCCACACAGCCACATCTAGCGCCTATAAGCATTTTCGTAAAATAAATGTCCTACGGACGGTACATAGATAAGTAACCCAATAAATAAAATACTTGCTTTACCCGGTCTGGCGAAGTCATACCCAATTTTTGTTAAAAAAGAAAAAGTGACCCTTTTTCATAAATAAAATATAAGCGTCGGGACAATTCGATCGAGTGTTCACGATAGTCCGCGAAGAATTGCAAATTGAAGCAGAGAACCCAAACGACTGGCAATCCACAGCCTGCCGATGATTGGTATCTATACACTGTACACGTACCGCATATAGAAAACGTCGTGTTATTCCGACATTCCTAGTTTCGCAGTTGCCATCCATTTGTCTGCTTGTCAAAACACGGGTGGGTATCGCGTGAACAGCGCGAGTAAAAGTCTGTCATTAGGCACGTGTTAGCTGGTATCTACCTTAGGAGAATGGGAGGGTAAAACGAGGGTGAGATCGCTGTAATTGAGTTTCCTACCCTTCTAGACGCATAACCGGATAAAGTCACCTGTAAATAATAAATAAAACTCCGAGGCAACCCCCAGAGTCGGCACAAAGGATAAGCAAGCGCGCGGAATAGTCTTGTACGTTGGAGGACGGCTCAGACGCCACGGCACATCGCTGGATGCTAATCCGCCTTTAATGGGTTGAAAGGTCACCGGGAAATCGGGCCTATCAAACTTTAACGTAGCGAATCAATAAGGACGAGTCGATTGCAAGTGAAAAGACGTGAGTGGATTAAAAGTAAAAATGATCAAAAGAGAGAGAGAGAGAGAGAGAAAAAGAACACGGCAGTATCAAACGATCGTCCAATCCCGATAAATCAGCCACCCTTAAGGACGGGAGGGTAGCAATGCGTCACTGTTCGCAGGAACAATTATTAGCATAATTAGAGGAAATATTGAACGGGCAGCAGTATGCTCCGAGCGTAGACCGTTACTAACTGATGTGTTGGCCTCTGGGGCCCAAGGGGCGCCTAACGCCATTACTTGCCGCCTGATAGCCTCCAGACACCCTCGCGCAGGGTGTTCCCACACCCCCGAGGACTTCCAACCCCC